>NW_010534259.1:13920-17013 GCF_000687285.1 Phaethon lepturus | reverse complement strand
AAGAGCGTCCTTGAGAAAAGGGGCAGCAGGGTTAAGGAATAAAGGTGTTTGTGTCCCTTCCTGTTTAGAAACACCTGCAATGCTAACACTGCCCTTCCCTGTATTGTAGGAGGATGTTCATGTTTCCAGTACAAGTAATTCTATTAATTTTAAATGCAAAGGCATGTAATCTTACCACATTTTTCCCAAGCATTTCTCAGTCACCAGAGTCAAGCAGAAGCTAAAGCAGGTCGAATCAGCTATCATTTCTCTGTTATTTGAGCCTGACTTGCATGAATTTTCTCATGTAGATGAGAAGATAAAACACATTATGACAATCTGTCCCAACAGTTTTCTAAATACAAGATGAAATTAAGAAACACAAGCAAACCAAGAAAGAACCCTGCAAAATGCTACCTGTGCTTTCTTTAGCAAAGTAAGTTTGCAGAAATACAGCATCTCTCCCTTTATTTGTGTGCCATTTGACTCAGAAGATCTCCACAAGACATAAATCAGATTAATTTTTTCAGAAGCCTAGAATAAAGATCAATGCTCTTGATCTTCTTAAACCTTGTACCATCTGCAAGCCCATCCAGACATACAAACTGGAACTAAAAACCTTCCTGTATTGTACTTATTCATTCCCCAGTCCACTATGATTACAAACCAACTCTAATTTACCATAAAGAAATTACTAGAAACACATAGCACACCAATGAACCTCGAGTTAGCGTGGCTTTTAGGAACACATTCATGCTTTCAAAAGTGCAGAGAGAAACAGGGACAGACGAGACCTCTTGAGGGGAAACTGAAGATGGGTGTTCTTCAAAAAAACCTTAATTTAATCCAACATTTCCTGCAGATCAGAAAGTGCAGGTAAAACATCTGACTGACAAGCTGGGGATGGGGAAAGTTGCAGTGGCCGAACATGGTTTCAAACTTAAAGCAGCGGTGCATTTGACAGGAGTGTTTTCTTTCCTGCCTTCCATAGAAATCCTGTGAGAAACTGCTGAGTCTCTACTGATGCTGAGCACGCCCTTGGCTAGGGAGCAGGTATGCTGCGGTGAGGAAACCACCCTGCTGAGATTGACAGAAAAATCATCTGAGACACTGATGTGCTCCAGGTCCCTCCCGGTCAAGAGAAACGTCTCTGTGCGGCGGCAGGCAGGCACCGGCTCCTGGGGGCACCTGCTGAGCCAACGGCACAACCAGTGAAGAATCTCCACTTTCAAAAAGAATCTCCACTTTCAAAAAAATACTGTTAAAAAAAGTTTTGGCCGTCATCGTTGCAAATAAGCTTGAAAATATGAACTGGAAAAGGTCTGAAGATATTACCTGGCCTGTGCCTGCAGAAACTTGATAACATGCCCCCAAATCCACCTGTGTATCAAACATTTTCCCAAAACAACAGTACAGGAACAATGTCTGTGATGGGAAGGAGGAAAAAAAAAGACACAGGAGACTCATACATGGTGCTGAGGGATGTGCTGGGCTTTCCCTGGGGTCTGCCCCTGTCCTGCTTTCCTCCCTGAGACTGGGCTTCACTCCACACCCAGCATCCCCTCAACACAAGGAACTGACTAGTGATGTTAAAAAAGAAAAACAAAACAAAAAAAAAACCTTTACTGAAACAAAGGAGTTTCATTTGTTCCAGAAGATGCAACTCTCAGAAATCCTGTTGAAGATTCAAATCCCTTCCAAGCCTCCTATGTGCATCTGACTTGCCAGGTGGTAAGACCAACCTGGTGTCTGCAACCCTCACTTTCTGCAGGACCAAGCAGTGTTTCTACAGCTCCTTCATGACAGATGTCAACTTTTCAGTCTGGATGAGTACTGACGATCCTGACGATCTCAGAACTGCCCTCCCTATTTCTGCTCTCCCCAGTCATATTCCTCTGTGCTGCGTTCCCCTGCCTCCCCGTGCACTTGGGACGATGCTCATCATGAACAAGTCCCTCAGTGGAAACTGTGAGTGCTCTTGGCTATCACTGACTCCCTTGCTAATTCTCTGTTCTTGACGCTGCTTTGACATTGTGCTCCTCAAAACTTGGGCAGATGGTTATGACCATGCATTGTACACCAATCGTATTAAAGCAATATGTATTTTTTGCACAACCATGGCTGGTATTTGCTATATCTTGAAATGACTAGCGAGTATTTAGCATTTTAGGAGGAAGAGATTAATTTAGCTGGTAAGGCCAGCGTGGTTGCCACAACAGTGTGGTTCAAATGTAGCCCCTAGGTGAAAATATTCATTTATTCAGTGCATTATGTTTTCCTCTATGGGAAAAGCCTTGTTATTTATACAATACAATTGAGGCATATGTGCAACGATGCTTGTAACATTAAATATTTTTAAAGATGAAGGAAGACAAAACAAAACCCACTGTCACTGAGTAAGCTGCCACAGAAATGACAAGAAACTTAAAATCATATAATTTTCCCAGGTAAAAAGCAAATGATAAAGAGAACTTGATGAAAAAAGACAAAGAAGCAGGAGAACACTTATTCTCACCCAGATTTTTCTTACCAAATCTTGAGATCTAGCAAGTGCTTAGATGATTTCAAAACCTGATGACGGTACACGTAGAGAACAAATAGTTTTGATTTAGTGCATCCCACTCCAAGTCCTCCTGATGTCAGGAGGACATGACTTGGGAGAGGAGTGTTTAAGCGTGAAGAGACCTTAGGTTTTGCAGCTCTAGGCAATCACAAGCAGTAGACTACACACTGGTGTGAAAGGTGCCAGAGCTGCAGAAACACAGGCCTAATTGGTCCAGGCTGTGCCCTGAGCCTGGCAGGTATATTTGGTACATGATGATTTAAATTGAACTCCCCTTATTCTGCATTGCAGGTTGTCCTTAAGTCAATTCCCTACCCGTGGGCTACAATTCAGAATACAAACACCGAATTTGACGGTTGATGGAAAAACTGATATGCAGATGGTTAAAAACAGCATTCCTTGTTTTCATTATTTATTTATATTGAACTAGTACCCAAAAGCTCCAGCTGGGATTAGGATCTGACTGCTACAGTCCTTGTGTGCATTATTCAGTGCTACTTCATTCTCAGCAAGATTTCCAATATACGTATTTATGTATATGGAAAAATATT
>NW_010534259.1:0-13889 GCF_000687285.1 Phaethon lepturus | reverse complement strand
AGCTGCAGTGAGGAATTCTTCCTTTCTTGGAAAATTTTTAATAGAAAAAGTAATAGCAGTGAAAAATGGACTTAAAGTGTAAATGGAACGAACTCCTTTCATAACAGCTTGTAGTTTGCTTAGAGATTTTTCTTTTTATTATCCTTTTGTTTTATTGTTTTCAGAGAACATTTTAAGTAGCAAAAGCCAGGATCTCTTAAACTAGGAAGATCTTAAGATAAAACATATATCAACATTACTTCGCTGAGCCTATTTTCTCTGTGAAAATGGACAGATAATGATGTCTTGAACTCTTCTCTCATCAAGAATTAGGTTTCTAGTTTTCACTCCCAAAAGAAACTGGCACACCAGAGCCTCAGCATTGACATCATTTGGCCCGACAGAGTGCTGTAGTAATTTAATCACTTCAGTAAGACAACCATAAAAGCTTAGCCCTTCTGGGTTTTGCTTTGTTCTTCCTTTATGTTTTACTATTAGTGAAGAATGCGCAGCAGACTGGGAGAGAGGAGAAAAAATGAAATGAAAAAAAAAATTTTTATTTTTCCTAGGAAGGTCCAGTCATTATGTCATTAGCCATAACATTTTCAGGGCAAAACCAGCCCAGATACTCCCTGACCCCTCAGCGTTCTGCATGGTAAAAGCCATGATGGATCTGAAAGCCATAGGGCGAGCTGTAACTGGCTGCATCATTTGATATGCACCCTTTCTGCTTCTCGTGTTCTCAGACTTGAGCGTGCCCCTGTCAGTCACCAGCAAGAGCAGACTAGGAAGGGGAACTGAGCAACAAGCAGAACCCAATGCTCAGGTTTAGTGCTGAGGGCACCTTGTTATGACAGTCACAGGGCTGATCCTTACCAGTAACAGTATTACATAAACCTTTTTTGCCAGAACATAGGCATTAGATTTGGGTAAAGGCCAGATGAATAATATGTATTGCACCTTATTAAAATTTTAGAGCTATGTCAATTGGAGGAGAGTCTTATTGAGCCTACCATGATTAAAATCTGCCACCACTTCCCTACTGATGGTGTTATTTAAAGGATGTATACAATAATCCATGCATAATCAGGGCCAAATTACAGATCCCATCAGGAGGAAGGGAGTGGCAGGGGAGGGAGGATGTGTTTTTTGGACACATCAAAGGAGGTAGTCAGAGCACTGGCCCTTGCACCACTTGTGCATGAGCTGTAGCTGTCAAGTAATGACCAAGACTTTTCATAGAAAGGGGATTGGAATCGGGCACAAAATCAAAGCCATTTCTACACCAACCCCCTACTGTGCCTGGAAAGGAAGCAGGGAGCCGCCATCGCCAGGTGCCCTGGAGTGCTGCAGTCTCTCTGGGCTCTGGGGGCTCTACCACACTACAGGCTTTATGAACTGGGAAAAAAAGAATCCAGCTCAGCTTCTGAGCCACCACAGCACAAAAGCCCTGTGGGGGATATTCGACTGCAGTGTTCACTTTCTTACTGCAGTTATCCTTCAATATTACGGCTGACTTTTTCCTCTGTCTCCCCAGTTTTCTTCCTCCTTCTGTTTTCAAACCAGAAGACTGTCTTTGAAAACAGCATATTCCTGCTCTGCTCCGCAGGCACAGCATCATGTGAAGCTGCTTTCAGGCTTCCTCTCCTCTTGTAACCAAACATCCCAGTTATCAAGTTACTGTCACAAGGTTTGCGGGGTATGGAAGGGCTGCAGTGACAGCCAGCGTGACATTTACTTCTTGTGCTCCACTGCTGCAAGAGGCACTGTGAAAAAGGAACTAGTTCATGCAGGGACACGCTGAGCTCAGAGTTGCAACTCCTACCTCCAAAGACAGGGCTGGCCCCCTCATTGCTGTAGCCCCGGCCGGGTAGGGTACAGGACCGTGCAAAAGGCTCAGTGTTGCCTGAACCCCACCGCGCACTAGAGCGCAACCACAGAAAAGGTGTCGCTTACCCAAAAGTGTGTCCCTCTACATGAATATGCCTGTGTACTGTCTTCGTTATGTAGCAGGTAAAATCACACCTCAAGGTCCTTAATTTACAACATCACATGCAATATCAGTAATCACCATGAGGTGTTCAGAAAACAAACCACATGCTTATATTTGTGGCAATCACTACCATCTCACCTCTGAATGCTGGACTTTGCAGTATTGAAACAGCACTGAATTGTGTACTAAATCTTACATGAATACTGGAAAAAGTAGCAAAACATTTTATATTCTTTTCTATGAAGTTGGAAGAAAGAAGTTTTTTTCAGAAAATACAGTTGAGGATGGCCTCCTGGAAAGGTGAGCAGGAAAGCAAATTCTATTTTAGCCAGCAGTACAATGTATCTGAACTGCACAAAAGTTAAATCAGGTTTTCCTAGTGAAGCAGGAGGAGAGTACCTAGGGATCAATGGGCAGGGGATTAATCCTAATGGAACTGGTAGATAAATCTCCATGCATCAACAGGATCCCAACTATCTCGATCAATAATTTTGCACTAGCCCTGCTGCCACACTGAGTACTATTAGCCATGGTAAACTAGATATACACATTTTCAGAGCAGATTATACCCTCATTTCTTGCACAATTTATATTGTCACAGAAGCGCTACAGTCTTGAGTGTGAACTGGGATTGCTCCATGGCGAACTTGGCTACCACCTTCATGGAAATGGTCATTCAGCTCTCATGTTACACATCTTGTGTTCTATTTTCTCCTGGTGATGAAATGCTGTTTCATCTCCTCATACAATACATCACAGACATGGCTACAGCCCTTCTACACATGTCTTATCCCAGGTAAGTCTTGATTACTGAAAAAAGGAGAAAAAAAAAAGGAAAAAGATGACCATCTACTGTCTTTCAGTTCAAGGCAGAAAACTACTTTTAGTAACCACTTCTGTATAGCAGTTGCACTGCAGTTTGCAGGCAAACATCTCCATAATCATGGAATCACAGAATGGTTTGGGTTGGAAGGGACCTTAAAGATCTTATAGTTCCCTGCCATGGGGAGGGAAAGCTTCTGCTAGACCAGGTTGCTCAGAGTTCATATACCAAAGTTTACTTCAGTATGGCATGCTCGTTATCACTGATTATACACAGACCAATATCGTAGCTCCTCTGGAAACCACTTTTGAGACCAGGATTATACCTTATTCTATTTTTTTTTTCCTTGAAGTATAGGGAAGCTAGAGCTTCAGTCACCCTGACGTATGCTGGAAAAGTAGCATGGTGAGCTATAGGCAAACCAAGAGACTCCTGGAGTGCACTGAGGATAACTTCTTAAGCCAGAGGGGGTGCCATACTGGTCCTGTTTGTCACCAAAGTACGTGAGCTATTTGGTGATGCCAAGACTGGAGACAGATTGGGCTGTAGTGATCATGCACTGGTGGAATTTGCAGTCCTGAGGGATAGGGGGCAAACAGAGTAAAGTCAGGACCCTGAATTTTAGGAAAGCAAACTTCCAGCTCTTCAGGGAGTTAGTCCATAGGACCCCTTGGGAAACTGTCCTCAGGGCCAAGGTAACAGAACAGAGCTGGCAGATCTTTAGGATGCTTTCCATAGAGCACAAGAGCTCTTCATCCCCAGGTGTAAAAAATTGGGAAAGGAAGGCATGAGACCAGCATGGCTCAGTCGAGACCTGATGGGCAAATTAAAGGGCCAGAAGGAAATGCACCGGCAGTGGAAGCAGGGACAGGTAACTTGGTAAGAGTACAGGGGTGCTGCCTGGTTGTGTAGGGATGGGGTCAGGAAAGCCAAGGAACGGCTGGAGCTGAACTTGGCAGGGGATGCAAAGAATAATAAGAAGGGCTTCTACAGGTATGTCAGCCAGAAAAGGAAGGTCAAAGAAAGTGTACCATCCCTGATGAGCAAGACTGGCAAACTGGTAATAGTGGAGGAGGAGAAGGCTGAGGTACAACAACTTCTTTGCCTCAGTCTTCACTGGCAGTCTCTCTTCCCACACCTCTCGAGGGGATGGAAAGCAAGATGGGGACTGGAGGAGCAAAGTTCCTCCCGCTGTAAGAGAAGATCAGGTTCAAGACCACCAGAACAACATGAACATAAACAAGCTTATGGGACCTCATGAGATGCGACCCACAGTCCTGAGGGAACTGTCTGATGTAGCTGCCAGGCCACTCTCCGTGATATTTGAAAAGTCATGGCAGTCACGTGAAGTCTCTGGAGACAGGAAAAAGGGAAACATTGCACCCATTTTTAAAAAGGGTAGCAAGGAGGACCCTGGGAACTAATGACCTGTCAGCCTCACCTGGGAAGATCATGGATCAGGTCCTCCTAGAAGCTATGCTAAGGCACATGGAGGGCAGAGAAGTGATTTGAGACAGCCAGCATGGCTTCACCAAGGGCAAGTCCTGTCTGACCAACCTCGTGGCCTTCTGTGATGGAGTGAACACATCTCCAGACAAGGGAAGAGCTACCAATGTCATCTATCTGGACTTCTGTAAGACCTTTGACACAGTCCCCCACAACATCCTTCTCTCTAAATTGGGGAGATACGGATTTGATGGGTGGGCTGTTCGGTGGATAAGGAATTGGTTTGATCTTCACGTCCAGAGGGTAGTGGTCAATGGTTTGATGTCCAGATGGAGATCGGTGACAAGCGGTGTCCCTCAGAGGTCCATACTGGGACGAGTACTCTTCTAATATCTTCATCAGTGACATAGACAGTGGGATCGAGTGCAACCTCAGCAAGTTTGCAGATGACACCAAGCTGAGTGGTGCAGTTGACATGCCTGAGGGATGGGATGCCATGCAGAAGGACCTGGACAAGTTCGAGGAATGGGTCCATTTGAGCCTCACATGAGGTTCAACAAGGCCAAGAGCAAGGTCCTGCACCTGGGTCAGGGCAACCCCCAGTATCAATACAGGCTGGGGGATGAAGGGATTGAGAGCAGCCCTGCCGAGAAGGACTTGGTGCTGGTGGATGAAGAGCTGAACATGAGCCGGCAATGTGCACCCACAGCCCAGAAGGCCAACTGTATCCTGGGCTGCATCCAAAGCAGCGTGGCCAGCAGGTCAAGGGAGGTGATTCTGCCCTTCTACTCTGCTCTGGTGAGACCCCACCTGGAGTCCTGCATCCAGCTCTGGAGCCCTCAGCACAGGAAAGACCTGGTGAAGCTGGTCCAGAGGAGGGCCACCAAAAGCCTGAGAGGGATGGAACACCTCTCCTATGAGGACAAGCTGGGAGAGCTGGGGTTGTTCAGCCTGGAAAAGAGAAGGGTCTTGGGAGCCTTCCTTATTGCAGCCTTTCAGAACTTAAAGTGGGCTTCTAAGAAAGATGGGGACAGACTTTTTAGCAGGGCCTGTTGCGCTGGGATAAGGGGAAATGGTTTTAAACTAAAAGAGGGTTCGTTTAGACCAGATATAAGGAAGAAATTTTTCACAATGAGGGTGGTAAAACACTAGCTCAGGTTGCCCAGAGAGGTGGTAGATGCCCCATCCCTGGAAACATTCAAGGTCAGGTTGGACGGGGCTCTGAGCAACCTGATCTAGTTGAAGGTGTCCCTGCTCATTGCAGGGAGGCTGGACTAGATGACCTTTAGAGGTCCCTTCCAATCCAAAGAGTCCATGATTCTATGATTTCTAAAGTCAGATGGTTTGTCAGTCCCCCTCAGCAAGGAAGAATCAGAGACGTCACTGCTCTTTATTACAGACAAGAAGCATGAGGGTGCTTGCATCTAACGGTGACCCCAGAAATGAGTCTTCCCAGAGAGAACCAAGCCAGGTTTGTTTATCTCATTTAGTTACTTGAGTCTGGAATGACACCTTAAATTCCAGTGGTATAAAATTCCCACTGGTAACCATTTAAAAAGCCATTGAAACTTCTAACGGAAAACCTCTTTCAGTCTTTAAATGCAAAAAGGTTGTTGCTATAAGAAGCGGTTGATACATCTCAAACTGGCGTGGTTTTAGAGACTGTTGGTAAAGCTAAGCAAGACCAAGGCATATATCCCTGAAGGAGAGAAATCTTTGAGAGTGACCTCAAAAGCGAAACCTACCGTCAACCTAACTTGGCTGTGGGCAGGTGAATTCTGCACTTGCCCATCCAGAGCAATTCCAACACCATCTTGGAGCTCCTCGCTCTACAGCTGCTGAACATGCCTCACTCCAAAGTTACAGAAATATTGACAGAGTCCACTGCAGTTCTGTAGAGACAGCCTGAGCTCAGTTGTTTGTTAGCTGAGTAGGAAAGAGACATAAAGGGCAGAAACTTAGGCTGCCTACTGATGGTTGCACTGCTGATTTCTCATGTGATCTCTCATGTCCTGAGTTCATTTTTTTGGAGTAAGTACCTTTACTATTAGAGAGACATTAGTTACAGAAGATATACAGTATATTCTGCATGGACCTGAACAAGAAACATGGTGCCTGAAGTTGCTCATTACAATGGTGCAAAACACCACAAAGATGTCCATAAAAGCAACCTTTCTTCATTATTTGAAATAAGCCAGGTGTTCCCTCTTCTGAATGGGAAATGCAGACTTAAAATGACATGCTAGTTCTTGATGATTTTCTGTTTATCAGTAGCACAATAACATCAAAGGAACTAATTTGTTTGATTTATAAATTGATTATTTTTACATGCACTTACCAAAGAAGATACTTTTTAGGGATCAGATGCTTGATGAGATTTCATTAGAGCTATTAAGTAATGTTTGCTGTTTGAGATATCATCAGCACCACCATGCCTATATGAAGGTCTTGAGGGAGAGGGACAATACTGGATACAAAAAGAAGTATAAGATGTTTTGACATTATAAGTTTAAGTGTGCATGAGTACTATCCTTGCTTTTCCATGTGTTTTCTTTTCTAAGGCATGAAAATCAGAGTCTGCAGGCTTCAAGTGGATGAAAGTAAACACCCAGTGATAAGCGAATGAAAACACCAGAGATGCAAATTTTAAATGTGAACCCATTCCATGATCAAACACCATGGGACTCAAATCATAAGCACTTACAATGAGAATGGGTCAGCAAGACAATTCAGAGAGTGTCTATTCCCATGAGCTACAAAAAGGCTGTTTGTTTGCTTGTTTGTTTTTTGAGAACCTCATTATGGGGAAACATAAGTTGCAACTTCCCTACTGATTATTAAAGGAGAGCAATGAAGGGCATATCTGTTCTCTGTTCAATGATCCATGCAACCAAGAGCAATATCCACAGCAGGCAAACCTAGACTGTAAGAAGCTGAAATGTCCAGCACAGCAAACATTTTTAAATTAAAGTAGTTAGGGCTGAATCAAGGTGATCTGTGAAGCCTGCTCCAAAATCTTTTCTCTTATTAAACAGTAAAGTACATTCAAATAAATAAATAAATAAATATTTCCGTGTACGTTACAGCTATAATTTTAACATGCTAAGCTAGAGAGACTTGGGCTATACCAAGTTTATAGAGACTGTAAAACATTAAAATGGTACTCAATGTTCTTCATCACATTGCTGAAACTAGAAAGAATATTAAACTTTGTGTTTTCTGTTGTTTCTACAGACAACACATTAAAAAGTCCACTTTTCACAATTGTTACCAAAAAAGGTACACTATTTCTAGAAACAAGAAGTAACTGATCATGGTGCCATATGTCTCCAGCACTAGGAACAAGTTAGTGCTCTCACTGCTGAAGACTTTTTGCAGTAAATTTTCAGCCTGGCTAGAGGTTGCTCACCTGTTTTACAAAAGTCAAGGAAATTATACCCTGTAGCAGTCATCCTCTACCGTCTCAGCACTTGCAAGGTACAATGTGAAGATTTGAGATTCATTAGGCCATGCATGCAAATCAGGGCTCATGTAGAAAGTTATCCAGGAATGGTGGTAGCATGTAAAGCTTAAGTGGAGGATCACAGGCAGTGCCACTCCTCAAGCACAGAGGAACTGTCTTTGGAAAGAGTAAATCTCATTTGTGCAGGAGACAGACTTCCTTGAGGGATTTTACAAGGCTGTGAAGTACAACCCTGCAGCATCAACACTTTCCACTCTATCACAAGCTTCAACACTTTCTGCAGACTTCCAGGAGAAAACCATATTTAAACCTGCTTTAATTAATTGGACATATGTATACCACACAGAAATCTAATAAAGCCCAGGCAAGCAGAGAAAAGAGGAGAGGGAGAAGCACATGCAACAGGCGTCAGTACCATCTCTCAACTCATGCTGAAAGGCTGCAGTAGTTGGCACTGTGTCAGAGCCAGAAGACTGAGGCAAGAGAGGACCCCAATGTATCACTGCTTTAGAGGAGATGTAGCAACACTCATCCATACCTTCTCAGCCAGGTTGAGGGGAAAATGGAGATACCAGCATGGAAATCATTCTGCAACAACTTTCTTCTATTGTTTTCAATCTTTGCTGCTTCCAGGCAGGTAAGAAGGATGAAGACAACATCGGCCTATTAAAGCCAGGCTGTAAATTAAATAGTGAATACTGTAATCTCATCTTTTTTCCAACTTTTGGAACTCTGTATGGTTTTGTTCAACTGAAGATCTGAATTCTTTGAGTGTCACACTTGTTTTCTTCTATTGGCAGATTTGGCCCCTAAAGCACTTATGGGCAATTGTCCCTAAACTTGTTCATCAGGGTATGACTTGGTGTAAACGAGGATTTTTCTGCTGGATCATGGAAATGTTTTTTATAGAACAACATTAAGGGGCCTCTGGATCCCAGCCTCTGCTCAAATGGGAAACAAAGAACAATTCAACCAGAGTGTTTGAGAGGGACCCACTGCAGCATACCAGTGTCATAGTTTAGGGCACTCTTGACATAAGAGCATGAAATTCATAAACAATTTTTTTTAATGCCTTTCATGCCATGTTATGATTCTAGCCAGAAAAAACACAGACTAGTAAAAAAATTTTGCTTTGGAAACAAACTACCTGTTTAGATGTTTCTATCCTACTAACTCTCTGCTTTTGCCATGTCTACTGTAAGCTACATAGGTACATGTGAAAAACTTTAACTTGCTCTAAATACTGCTGTTTTGTTTGTTGCAAGGTATTTGTGGGAATAACAGAAATAATATAAAAGGGACATGGGCATCAATGCAAGGTCAGTTTCATTCTTGTCTGGTGCTCATTTGGTTTTGTTCTTTGCCATCGCTGCTTGTCTGATTATCCCTCCTTACTGCTTTTAGCTGTATGCAGGCACCTTTTACACCACCTAGATTACTTTCTTCTCAGAGAAGTGGATGCCTCTTAGCTTGAGGACAGTAGGTCCACAAGCTTTTGGGTCCACCCTACCCTCCAGGGCTTTATAACCATTTTCCCCTATCTTGTGCTAACATCTGACAGTGCTAACACCAAGCCTGACACCACAAGACACCAGAAGAGGAAGCATACTGCACCTGTACAACAGCCCATCATGGAGATTTTCCCTGGCTATCCCCAAAATTGCAGGGATTGACAAATAACTGTACATGAAAAGCTACATATAGAAGAGAATTTCAAGTTCTTTTAGAAGGTAATAATAATTTTTTCTTCTTTTTTGCAACATTTCAAAACCGAAGATGTTTCTCTTTTTAGAATTATCTAGCAATAAATAACCTATAGTGTTGTTTTGGACAACACTGTTTGCTTAAATCTCCACTGCCTTATATCCATGCATGCATGTACACACACAAACTTACTGCTAAGGTTTTTTTGAGACGTGTGCCAGCTAAAAACATCAGAACTGCTATTGTTTTGAGAGCTTCAATTCTCTTTCCTTTCTTCATCATCTCGTTTGCTTCCAGGCACCTTGTAACATATGTCTTCAGAACTTCATCTATTCCTCAGATATTCTGCAAATATTTTATCTGCACACAAATTTGTCCTCTCTTCTGCTTTGTGGGATAACCCCCCTCCTTGTTTTGCTCATTAAATGCCCAAAAGCTCACCCTTCGCTTGTGTTGGCAACTGATTCCTTGCAACAGGTAAAAAACCTTTCTAGCAACACAATTCAGCAACAGCATTGAAAAATTAGGAGACAACAAGCAAGAACAAAGGACTTGGAATATGAAAGAAATCCTAAACTCAGAACTCCTTTAAATGGTAAAACTCAAGTGAAAACAAAGTAGTGATGGAGCACAAAAAGTGATGATGTGAACTGGGAAAAACATACAGACACTGGAAAACAACCATAATCCCCATAATTTTCCAATGGTCCTGATTATTACAATCTGCACCTCCACAGTATTATTCCACTAATGCATTATCAAGTACAACAGTTTTGTCTCGTTTTGGAACACAGCTGTTGTGTTAACTGAGCCTAACAGATAATGTGATCGTCAGTGCTTCTTAGACCCTAGTTACAGAGCACAGTGGGGAAATGAAAGCCAGGACGGTATAATTTATTTTTCAACCTCTCAAAATGATTGCTATGAGCTGCAAAAAAACAGGTCTTCCCTTAACAGGAGGGCCATCCCGTAGGAGACAAGACCAGATCTTTCACCTTTTGTGAGGAAGTGTGATACTGAGGACAAAGGGAACATGAATTTTCACAGTAAAATCTTAAGTTCCTTCTGCATGGCTGTGTAGTTATTGACACTTTCTTAATGACATAGCAAAGTTTTCAGCCGATCAGTCAGGAAAATCTAATTCTTACCAAGAAAGTTCACTCAAAAATCTAGAATGCATCTGTATTTCCTTGGTTTGGGTAATTCATGACTTTTGAAAGGTAGAAGAGACCAGCAGCTCATTTGTTGCCCATCGCTTTTCCACCACTTTATACCTGATAAACAGGACTGGAAATACACTGCCAGAGATCTGTGCTCCCACACCTGTAGTCACAGAGCAGTCGCCTTGGCTCCTGTCGTTCCTGCAACAGCAATCAAATCTGCTGATAGCAGCTGCCTTCAGAGTATGGCACGTTTCTGCTTACCATAAAACAAATCTGTGCTACTGATACTTATAGGCATGGACTCTTAGGATACACTGATATTTGAGCAACCAAGAGATTACACCCTTCAGGACTTGCCTCCTGCCCAGGTAAGGCAACACACCTTAGATCTTCCCATTGCTATAGTTCCTTTCAATATTACTTAGGAATACAATCAGAAGACAGGTCAGATGATGCTAGTAGGCAGTCGCTTGCAGACACCCCAATGCACAAGGGAGCACAGAGTGAGCAACGGAAAGGAACAATAATCAAGACAGTTGACCTCAGATATACTGGGGAAGACATCTGAAATATAAGCAAAGCTCTTCTAGGGATGACAGGTTGGAGTGGCAGTCTGGGTTGTAGCTTCTTAGCTATACGGCAAGAGACAGAGAACAAGATGTGAAAGGATGGAGAAACAAGGCAAAGAAAACAGAGCTCTGATATAAGGAATACATGAGGAAAGAAGGAGCAGTACTCAAGAGAACTGCAAAGGAAGATTGGTGGCAAAAGGAGTAGAAAAGCAGAAAGATTCAAATCTAGATAGTCCTTGTCCAGCTGTTTAGGGTTGTGCCACCTTCTGCCTCTTGCAGTAAGTCTGCAGTTGCACTTGAAGTAGTCTGTAGCTAAGATACAAACCAATCCATAAGGGATTGCCTATAGGCTTTGATTGCAGCATATTATCCCTAGTGAGCAGGGCTGAACATTCAGAATCAAATTCATTTTGATTCCTTTCTTCAAACAATGACTTATGGGATTTTACTGTTTGTGCAGTATTTTCTTGGGCCAAGGGCAGAGCATATCACCTGTAGTATCAATAATGAATAAACACTTGTAATTACAGCTAATACTAATACTAATAAACTTGAAGCCATTTGCCTATATAATTAGCCTACATCTTAAACTTCTTTCAGGTACTTTTGGTAATCATGGCTGAAACCAAAGCACAGAGTGGGCAGGAGTGACTCCAAGTTTGTTATGCTTTGGCTCCAATATAAGCTACTGGGGATGCTATTAATAAACATCTTAACCAGTAGACAGTTGTCATGCAGAAGAACTGGTTATGCTGCTGAAACTGCACGGATGACAATATACAGGAAGAAAGAATAGGTTATGACTATTGCACATGCTTGGAAAAAAAAAATGTTGCACGTTCAACAAGTATGCATATCTCAGTCTGTAGCCTGGCTCCTGAGTTTTGCAAGATCATTCACTGTTGGTTTTGCAAACAGAAAATCAGGGGTAGAAATCAGACAGAGCATAGCATAAGACGTAATACAATACTGAAAATAACTTTGCACTTAGGTATTTTCCACAAATGATAGAGGGGTACTAGACTGTGACTGACATGTCTGTGACCTTCTCAAAGCTTGCAAGTAGCTTTTAAGACCAAGGAAACATTCTTGTCAGCGTGATAACATAGAAATAACTTAAATTTGTTAACTAGCTCTCCATTCATTAAAACTAAAAGAAAGAAAAACTAGGTAGGATAAGGAAGGGGGAAATTCAGTGATTTAACTACAAGGTCTCATTGGATCTTTTGCACGCATGATCTATCACTGTTTGCTTTGTATACAGCATGGATTTTTTTGCAATGTGTCAAATTGATCAGGAAAAAAAGGAAAGATTACACAAGATAATATTTGTTGCCAGAATGCCTCAATTCTGGCTGGACTTCTGAATTTTGATTTTTTTTTTCCCTTGCAGAGGAGTCAAAGAAAATTAAGGTGCTTAACAGGATAATGAAATAGAGTGGTAGCAAGGGAGAAGACAGCATATGTTCATTTATTTATAACAATATTGCAAAATGTTCAACATATTTAAATCAGTGAGGCACATGTTCATCATATAATTTAATTAGCATTTATGGTAGATACCATAAATGTTTCTAATACACACTTTCTATTAGATGCAATTATAAATAACATGCTTATTTATAATAGCAAACTGACCAGAAGATGGCCCCATAGTGAATACAATACAACTTAAAATTCACTCTAGGGAATAGCCTGATGTCAAAAAGTGCAAGCTCTATCAATCCTGAAAAGTACCTTAGGTGAGTCTCTCTGAAGGGGTATTTGTCATTGTAATGCTCCAAATTATTTTAAAATTCATTATGAAGTAGCTTAAGCAGATACATAGATAATCACTATTGTATTTCCTTAAACTTTTAAACCAGAATAACTAATGCTAGTGAAAAGCCAATCTTATTTCCATGTTGTTTTGTTCAACATTTGTTTTTTCCCCAGAAAAAGAGAACCCAATTTTAGGGGCCCAATGGTCACTGATGAAACCCATGAAAAAAACCCTGATAAACTCACTGGGTTTTGCTTCATGTCCTCCTCCAGGGTGTCTTCAGAATAGCAGAGTCACAAACTTGTGTCTTCATTTCCACTACAATTGACTGGAAAGAATTAAACACCATTTCACAGCATTTACGAATGTGCTTCTTCCTTTACAACTGTTATCCTGGGAAGTAGACTGTACATCTGCTATCATCAGTGAAAATAAATAGATGCTCTTTCCTAGCTGGAAATAGGAGACAAAATAACCTATGGAAAGCAGTAGCTTTCTACTTCAAGTAGGTGAAACTGCTGACTACAACAGCAGTTGTTTTTTCAAAAAGCAGAGGATTTAAAAAAGAAATATTTGAGCAAAACAGGTTAATTTGACTGGAATAAATTATGGCATTCTTTACAGCACAACTCCATAAAGCCCTTTCCTACACATGCACAGAAAAACATTGTGAATGGGAGGGTTCTGACTGAAGGCATGACACAATAAGATCTGATACAGCTTCATAATATTAAAATTAAATTACTGTGCAAGGATGTAATGTGGCTTATTCTGAATATTAATAGTTTACATCACTGTACCACATTTATAGATGCAGACAGAGCAGGGAGGAGTAGAGGACTAGCGTGGAAAAGTTTGAAAGCAACAAGCAGATGACTTCTTGCAATTGATGAAAGCCAATGGAAAAATTAATTTACTTCCATCATATAATTTCTGTTTAAGAGATGTGTTTTAGTGCCGGGTCCTGCACTTCAGTCACAACAA
>NW_010534258.1:13591-15934 GCF_000687285.1 Phaethon lepturus | reverse complement strand
TATATAAAAAAATATATATATATTCAGTTATATAACAGAAAAACTATCCACAAGGTGTTTTAAGGGAATTCAAAGTAAAAGTTACTTTATTATTTAAGCCAGCAGAAATTATTTCCATAATTCATTCATTCAGCATCTGAAAAAAGAATGAAACCTTTTTTTCTTGGCTTTCTTAATTCTGATCTGTTTTGCTGCATAAAATTATAATGTACCTTTCTAGAAAAATAGTGCACCAAATATAGTGACTGTGCTAAATTTATCTGAAGCGATTACCTAAACAAAACAGAGTTTAACAGTTTTGAATATTCATCTATTTCATTGGCATCTAGGTGAACAAAAGGGGCAATTTGGAAACCTCAGTATGTTACTAGAATTTAAAGTATCCTTTTATTTTTCTCCAAAAATATTATGTTTCCTTAACAGGTACAATTTTTATTTGAATTTTTGTCTCCATGTTATAATGACTTATCTGATACTTTAATTGCTGTCCTCTTCTTTTTTCAAGGCTGTTATTAAAATTCTTGTCCTAATTTTTATCACAGATGAAACCATGTAGAATTTAAATTTTTTTTGCCAAAAAAAAGTGATTGTTTATAACATAAATATGGAAAGAACCTGATATTTGTGCAGATGAGTTATATACAGTTTAAAATATCAAAAGACATATTTGTGGGTTTGAGGGTACTCATTCTGTTTGAATATATCTGTCCATAAATTTACTGTTATGAATATAAGAATTATGGTCATAATTCACAAAAACACAGAAATATAAGAAAATAAACAAGAAATGTAATTAATTCAAAAAATTGAAATATGCATTGTTCTTAAGAGATTTCTAAAAGTTCGTACATCGCTACTATTTTGACTAAATCCTCCAGCTAGTTTGAAATTTATTTCAGTTTGAAATGTCAGTCATTTTTAGTATTATATAATGTATACTATATAATATCCTTAAGCTTCTGTCAAGCATGTAGTCCTAGTTACTATTTTTAACAGTAGGTGATCGCTAAGTCTTGATAAAAAACTCCCAATAAAGAGTCCAAATAAGCTTGTCTGGAGAAAAAAGACAGATCTGAAAACACCATGAAAACAGAAAACAAAAGAACAGATGCTAATACATTGGAAAGACGGAAACCTTGAAAGGAAGCTTGGAGTCTTCCTGAAGCTTGGTATACGGCAAACAAACTGTCCTTGAAAAGGGAAGGAGTGACTTCACGGTATATCTACTATGTATTTTTATGCACTTTTGGTAACTGTATAATTTATGACAGTACCTCAACATTGCTTGTATGTTACCACTGATGTTTATTTACTATGCAAGGCGTGACACTGAAGAATTTCTTAACTTAAATGTCTCTCTCCTCATTTATAGTCAATTATTTTTGGTGTTTTCCAAATTTTGTGAGACAAAATTTTTCTTTTATTTTTATTACAACAGTGCATGAAACTTACCAAAATCAACTAGTTAATCCCTTCAAAGGCATACATGCTGAGTCCCAAACTCAGTTAAGTCCTTGAATGTGCTTTACTCTACTTCCATCTGGAAAAAAGCATTTGAGAGCTTGTGACTTGATTATTTATAGAATGTTGTTTTCTGGTCATGCTGGAAGTTGCAACAGAAATGTTCTTAAGACTGTGACTCACTGGGGCTTGTTGAGTCACAGGTAATAAACAGGATACTGCTAATATTGTAAAACATTTACTCTTAAAGTAACATTTTTAAAAGCACAGTTTTCCTCCTTTCTAAGAAAAGAGATTGACATTATGTTCAAAAAAGGATGCAAAGGTCCCAGTGAAGTCAGGGATTTTCTCTACTATGCTGGTAATGATTTGAAAATTCCCATGTCTCTAGACATGCTGAATATAAGGCAGCTTTGGTAGACAGGGACACGGGCTACTTTGAGCAGTCATAATCGTTACTACTTAACATTTCTACGTGACCTTTAGATTATTTTGGAGTTCTTAATTGCACTGGCAACAAAAATGCTCCCTATGAAAGTCAGATCTGTTACTTTAAGAAGGTTTAACTGACTACTTGCATAGGTAATAAACAGAGGAAGAGGGATTCTAACTCTTTGAATTGCAGGTGAAATATGACGGTATTAACAAACTATGCATTCACATTTTTGTGTATATATGTTTCTGGTGGGTTGACCTCGGCTAGAGGCTCTATCACTCCCCTTCTCAACTGGACAGAGGAGAGAAAGTATAACATGAAGCTCGTGGGTTGAGATAAGGACACGGAGAGATCATTCAGCAATCACTGTCACAGGCAAAACAGACTCGACTGTCTGTTTATTATTAATAATAAATTAATTTAATTTATTATTAATCAAATCAGTG
>NW_010534258.1:3819-13559 GCF_000687285.1 Phaethon lepturus | reverse complement strand
CCTACACTCCTCCATTCTTCCCAGGCTCAACTTCACTCCTGATTTTTCTCAACCTCCTCCCCCTGAGCAGCGCAGGGGGACGGGGAATGGAGGTTGTTCATCACACAGTCCATTCACCACACCGTCCTCCCTGGGGGAGGACTTCTCACACTCTTCCTGTGCTCCAGCGTGTGGTCCCTCCCACAGGAGACAGTCCTTCATGAACTTCTCCAACATGAGCCCTTCCCACGGGCTGCAGTTCTTCACGAACTGCTCCAGCCTGGGTCCCCCACAGGGGCCGTCCTTCAGGAACAGCCTGCTCCCGCCTGGGTCCCCCCCAGGGTCACAAGTCCTGCCAGGAGCCTGCTCCAGCCTGGGCTTCCCATAGGGTCACAGCCTCCTTTTGGCACCCATCTGCTCTGGCATTGGGTCCTCCACAGGCTGCACATGGATATCTGCTCCACATTAGAGCTCCATGGACTTTAACATATAAAGTAGTGTTTTCATGCTTATTTAAATAACTCTTAGTGTATTAAATCTCTTTCTATTACCTTTTGGGAGTTTTCTTTAAGAAGCAAATGAGAAATGCCTTGCTTTTTCAGAGAACTAGTTTCAAGATTTACCTAAAATTGAAAAATGAAGTAAATGCTATGACAAAAGCTTTTAATATAGTTTGTATTGTGAACTATAAATTCCAACAATTCTCAGAGACTTTGTACATCAAACTAGCCTGTGGTTGTTAGTATTGCATATTTGTGAAACGTTATAAGTAAGGTGATAAGCAGTGTTTAGAAAAGCTTTAGAGCATTTGTTCAGATACTTCCTCCTTCTGAGAGGATGCACTGGATATTGCACAACACCTTCTTAGAACTTTTTATTTTTCTTAGAGGAGAACAAGTCTGTGATGACATGTACACAAAGAGATCAATTAGGACCACACTCTGAAAAAAGGGAAGAACTTGTTAAGCACAGTTTGTTTGCTATGATTTTGGTTTTGACACAAAATATTCCACAGAAGAAAAAAGGTAACAAAATCATTTAAAGCTATACAAAGGACAGCTCAGCTTTTTATTCTGGATCAAAGAAGGGTTCTATCTAAAAATGACTCGTGTTATACAATCTATTTCTTTCTTTCTAGTGTGTCTGCACACTAACAGATGTTACTGCATCTATGGCCTATACATAGTTAGTGTAAAGAAATACAGTGTGTCTGTGGCTCAAGAATATTCAACTCTTAGTTCCACCAGAGATAATTAATAGTAAGGTTTGACTATTCTAGCAGGTGAAGGCCTTATAACTAATACTAATGTTGATATTTACTCCTGCAGTTTCTGAACTACTTTGCATAGAACTGGGAAACTGTTGTGATTTTGTTTCTGATGATTTCTGATCTGTGATTTCTGAGGTTTCCAGTGATAACAATATCATTTAACTTTTTTGTGTTTTTTTTGAACCAAAAGTAAATTTATATACAAATTTGGCCAAACCTAAGAAAGTTTAACTTTAACAGGAGTTTAAACATCTGTTAGTTTTTTTTAATGTTAATAAATACTGGATCAAATTTGTCTTTAGTAACTATTCTGTTAGAAGACATCTGTCAACATTAGAATACTTTTCCTTGGAATTAAGCTCTAACATGTTTGTAAAGGTAGACATCGTTGCTCACTTATTCCACAGTAACACTAATTCCAGTAAAAACTGGTATTTTGAGATAATTTGACTTGATATAAATTGTGAAGACTACATTTTTTAATATCTTCAGAGTTCTTAGGTCTTCCTAGTGCTAGATACAGTCTAAAGCTTAATCAAATATACTTCTAAGGTGTAATATTTAAATTCTTTTTATGTAGTGCACCTGCAGTAGAAAAAAGTTAACAGTATTCATAAAAAAATGTTTCAACCAGTATTTGACAACACAGGCAAAATTTCATGAAGCTTTCAAATTGTTTACTCAGATGATAATATTGTCATTCGAAGTTGTTTAGGTGGCCTACCTAGTGATCAAAGTAAATTGATTTTTATGTCCAAAACAGACTTGCTATATCCTCCTCCCATTAGACAAAAAATATCCAATGAAAGAATTGGTTTGAATTATTACTTACCTGGCAGAGTAAAAATAGAGTGATTTATTAGGATTCTGTTTAAGAAGTAAGACTATTAGGCCGCTTCCTTCTTTCTCTTTTTTTTTTCTTTCCTAACAGAGGTATCTGATTTTTTTGAAAATGCAAGAGACGTCTTCGAAATCAAAAAAAGTTCTAACATCTTTCAAAATTTCTGAAGAAATAACATCCCCTTAATGAAAGTACCAAAGATTGTTTTCTCCAATTTTTTTTCAGTACCCCCCAATTACTTTTCACAGGGCAGCCTACAAGGCACCATAACTGTAACATGTTCACAAATTTCCCCTTCTTTTGTGATGATCTCATTTTAAATAATCCCGTTCGAAAGCTCATGTAATGTGTGAAACCTGACCGTTCCTTGAGCGTTTTCACAATACTTCGTCACTTACACGGGTAGAGGGGTCATTTCAGAGTTGGATGAGAGGGTAGCAGTAGCTTAATCTGTATAATTCAGAGTTGACATGCATCTATGAAGAGCCTCATTATTACTCAAACTGTATTGCAGAGATGCCATGACTACACACAAAGCCCTAAACATGAATCTTGGCTAGATTAGTGTTCACCTGACACCTGTAATAGCAACAGAGCCACCTCCATAGTATCATGCTTTATATTCACACTCTGAAACAATCCCTTTAAATTCTGTAGGTGTTTTCACAGTAAGAGCATTTTCCCTCCTTTGACCATTCTGGATTTTTAATAATACTTTGTTAGGATTGATCAATACTTCTATAATATGCCTAAGAAAAAATCTTAATTATTTCCAACCTTTTTAGCCCAGAAAACAGCAAAATTATGGGAGCTTATTACAGGTGTATCATGTTCCAGCTTCCCCAGAGAAAAACTACTGAGACTACATGCACAGCTTTTCCCAAATTCCTTTGAGATTTTGCCAAAACTACATAATGCACTCACCACATTTTCTCCTAAACCCAGCTCTTCAGCTTCACCACTTTGAAATCCTAAGTGACATATCTTTTAACCTAAATAGAACTAAAGCAATTAAGTCTCTTAAAGGCTATATATTGCATTTGTAGATACTAGAAGAGCACCCCAAATGTCCCCAAACTTATGCAACCAGATGTCAAAACTCAGGAGGCTGCACTATTCATCAAAAGAGGGTCATGATGCCAGGTTAGTGGTTCTCCCACCAGGCCACATACGGACTTTGCTTTGGAGAGGGCAGCTGTCTTGTCCTTTTTTTCCTTAAATGTGGAGGGCAGCGACTTGATGGTCACTTGAGATAACAAGCAAAAGGGTTCTCCAGTGTAAAAATCACTATTTACCTACACAGGGTAGGTACAGCTAAAAGAACAGAAAGCCAATATAAAGCTCGGACTCATTGCTTTATCCCACAACCCACTGTCATTTCTTTCGCTTCAGAATGAAAGACGTGCTTGGCCTGTGCTTTGGCAAAGAAAGTAAAGGAGAGGTGTTGTGATCATCTCTGTGCCTACTTGAGACAGGGTGGTAGTGCACTACGTAACAATTATGGCCTCAAAAGAGGCTGGTCAGAATATTCTCAGTGTGATATTTTTGAGCTCATGATATGCACACACGCCAAGAGTCCACAACGCATCTCAGAATGGTGGTCACCGTAAGGCAAATAACTGTTTCTTTTAATATTCTATAATCTCATACAAGTCTCAAGTCTGATTTCACTTATACAAGCATAACTTGATTCTGGAATGAGATCAGATTTTGATCCAAAATCCAATAGACTGCAATCATTCCATTTTTTTACAGCTGAAAGCTGAAACTTACAAGCTAGAGACACATAAAATACAGATCTCGGCTATCTTCTAGATGCTCATATTTGTATGGATGTTTTAGCCTTTGATAGAAAGGAAAGCAAATAAGTTGTCTAAACTTTGAGGTCACATGTAGGACACAATTTCCTTCTACTTGAGTGGATCAACGTACAAATAAGAAAAATGTGAACAGTCCAGGAGGAAAAAATTCTTTGCTGTTTCTGCGCTGAGATGTGTGAGTATACTACTTCTGAACCTCAGGAAATTGTACCAGGTGGGGAGGTGGGGTGAAGGAGAGGGGCTTTATCTGTTTTTCAATGATAAACTGCATAAATGTTTTCCAGAGGTCAGAGACTAGCAGCTGTAAAACAACTTTTGCTCAGATACTACTGCTTAAAACCATCAAGAGAATTTACTAAATTACAAAACCTACAGATTTGTACTTACATTTTTAAGTGGTCATATGGCAATAAAAGTATCCAAGAGTCATAGATATCTTAAATGACAACCTTTTAGACTGGAATGTAGTCTTCATTCAGCTGTTCATTCAGGAGTTGCCAAACTTTTATCTTTTTTCTTTTACCTAAAACTTTTTATATGTAGTACAACCTAATGTAGTAGGTTATGTAGTACATGTAGTACAGCCCATTCAAAATTTCAGTACAGCCTGATGTAAGGTTTTCATAGAATCACAGAATCATTAAGGTTGGAAAAGACCTTTAAGATCATCCAGTCCAATTGTCAACCCAACACCTCCATGCCCACTGAACCATGTCCCAAATTGCCATGTCTACATGTTTTTTGAACACCTCCAGGGATGGTGACTCCACCACCTCCCTGGGCAGCCTGTTCCAATGTTTGACCACTCTTTGAGTAAAGAAATTTTTCCTAATATCTGATCTGAACTTGTCGTGATGCAACTTGACACCATTATCTCTCATCCTTGCTTGTAGCAATAAAATGCATGAGTTGGCTACAAAATTTGCAACTAACTTTAGATCCTGAAACCTACACCTTGCCTGAGAATATATGGCTTTGAATTCTTTTTCCATTTCTAGTTCTTATTCATACATAAATATAGGTATTTTCATAACGGTGATTGAAAAGTGTTTTAACTTAATCTGGTAATATATGGACAAAAATCTTAAAGGACAGTAGTATATTAAGGTTATTTGCTTATAAAAATTATTTACTTATGTAAATGTATTTTTTAAATGGTTTCTACATTTTTACCTGTAACTTAAATTTCGTTTTGTATATCCAAAGATCCAATCTATGTTTATGTGTAATATGTGACAAAAAGAATTCACAAGCAGTTCAGAAATTCAAATGTGTGAAGGAGATGCAAAGGCAGGCCCAAGTATGTTAAAGTGTAGGATTTAGGTTATTGTTCAGTCTTAGGGGAAACTGATAAGCAATATCTACTGGGAGATGTTTAATTAGTGAGGAACTAAAGTGAAACAAGAGGCTATGTGAAGGATATGCTTCTTCCATTTTTAAAAGGCAAGAGAAATATCAGCAAGTGTTCTGAAAATCATTGAACTGCAGTGCAAGACGGGATATCAAGGTACGTCCTGGCCAATCTCATTGCCTTGCCTACAGGTGGGGTTAAGAGGTGTCTCGATTGTATTTAAAGGTATTCTGTAACACAAACTTTACAACCTCTCTAATGAATCTGTTCAAGTGTTTCATAATTATTACTTTGAAAAATGTTGATATTTTATCTTTTTTTCCCGCTTGGTCTATATTGAATATCTCTGGCTACAATTTCTGCATGTTACCCTAACTCCTATTTCCTTTAGACATAGAGGACACCTCATTCTCTTTCTTCTTGCAGTGTTCTTTTACATATTTCAAAAACAGTTGTGATCCTCCTCATCACCGCAGTCTTTTCTCATGCACCTTGTTCTTATTTTCTGCATGTAATTGTATTTTTTATTCTGTGCTTGTCTTTGCACAGAAATTTACAGACCTTTCCATGCTGTTGTCATCAGTAATGGGGAAAAGCATACTTTATATTCCTTTTCTTATCTATAACTTCTTTACAGACCAGCTTGTACATACTCTTTCACTTATTTGGTAGCCAGGAGGAAAGCAGTAAAACATAATAAAGTTGAGCATACTCTCCTCTTCTTCGTCGATAGATGTGCTCATCAGATTTAATTACAAGTGTTTACATAAATGTGTGTATTGCAGTGTGGTCTGTTCTTTAAGAATGAGAAGAACATGGCCTTTACATCATTTGCAAAGTAAAAAAAGAAAAGGTCTGCACTGGTTCTGCCAGCTCTGATTAGTTACTCCCTTTCAAAAGGCCAGAGAGGGAGGTCCGTGGGTCAGGTACTGAAATGCACACCGTGAAACTACTGTTCTCATTCATTTAAAAAGTGTGAGTTCCTAAATATTGACACTATTTCCAGAGACGGAGCCAGAACACTTAAAAATTTTCTAGGTTCTCAAAAAGCAAGAGTTTAGCACTGAAGGGATTAAGCTGATTGAAAACACTCTGTACACAGGTCTTTCCTCCTACTCATTCATATTGCTTATAATCACTCTCTAGTCTAAATTATTCTCCTCCCTAGAGCAAAACCACTCCTGATGTGGCCTGGCCTCCACCATAGATTCTACCATTTCCGTTTATTCAACACTTCTTTAGACTAGGGAAGCCCTTTCACTTCCACATGTGTTTAATAGAGCCACAACCCCCTTCCTGCTCTCTCTGTAGATTTCTTCTACGCTTAACTGTGCTTTAAAAGAACTTTTCTTTTTTACTATCAGTTCAAAATGTAACCAAAACCAAGATGGCCACCAACATAGTTTATAGATTGTACATATATATGTATATCGGGTGTATGGAATTTAACTTCTGGTACTGAATTGCATGGGTTTCATCTGTAATGGGATTCACTAGTAAAGGGAGTTGGGCAGGGGGGAATGGGAAGCTGAGCGCATTGTAGTTTCTATAGGCTTACACCCAACAGCAGTGACACAAATTTTGGTAGACAGGAGGAAAGCAGTAAAACATAACAATGCTAAACATACTCTCCTCTTCTTCATTGATAGATATGCTCATCATATTTAATTACAACTGTTTACATAAACACTTGTACAATGAAGAACTCTGTTTGACAAAGAACTGAAAAGTACCTCCCTAAGTACCTCCAAATCCTAGGAAAGACAGAGATGTAACATGTTATTCACCTCCAGGCTTTTCCTTAAACCTTACGCACAGGGAAAATGAAGAATTCAAATAACGTGCCATTCAAGTCCCACTTTGGATACACAGAAGTGTCCTCAGTATCAGCTGAGGTTTGTGTTTTATTCTTTTGATCCTGCAGTTTCCTGAATACAGGGCATTCTGCAAAATAGCAAAACTATAGATCAACTTCCATTATACATCTCTGGCACCGCTGTCAAAGAAAGTAGAGATGTCTCTCTTAAGCTTTCTTCTTTTTTGCTCCCAGTACCAGTTTTTCCAGAAATCTCCAGACAGCTTATACTGCAACAGTTCTCTTTCGCATGTTTCTGCTGCGCAGCATTTGAGCTTCACTGCCAAATTTACTCCAATTTTGGAGTCTTGCACATGCAGTTACTCTTGGGAAACCCCGACTAAACAATTGGCATTTAATTTTCTTGGCAATCAAGAGCTCTATAATCTCTGACAAACTTCACTACTTTATTGGAGGTGGTGAGCTGTCTTTTACTGGAAATATAATGCAAATACTACACTGTAAAATTCTGTTCAGAAATTATATAAAATATTTGTTCATTTAATTTCAGTGAATGAGAATGTGGGAAGGAGAAAACTGTCTTCCACTGTTACGTGAGAATTTGTATTGGAGAACATGTCTTATTACAGATTTTACCTCCACTTAAAAGCAAGAGAAGCTCTTCTTCTCTTCCTTCCTTTATGTAATATATTGTAATCTCTACAATATTTCTGATATTTGTGGAAAAAAAATGTGCAAATTTATCTGTGTTGGCAACTGAGCCTGTGAAGTGAAGAGTAAGACCAGCCTATCATGGAAATTTTTGAAGTTACACAGAATTTAAATTATTTTATTATCCTCATCCCATTCAGTTACCCTTTTTTTTTTTTTCTTTTTGCCCAGTGTGCAGCTTGTGTAATAAGTAGAGGGACAGGAGCTATAGTGTGTTACTTCTTTCTGTTAGTGGATTTGGATTCATTTTGGCAAATGTGTCCATCCAAAAGACATAAAGATGCAACACATTTCCTCTCCTTTCAGGGGTTATCTAAAGTTCAACATTTCTATCTATGTAGATAGCGTTTTCCTCTCTTATAATCACCTCCCTTAAAACCAATTAATGGACTAGCCCATAATTATACGTGCTTCCTATTCCAGTAAAGAGGAAGGAAACTTCCAAATCAGATGGACGTCAGTTGGGCTGCAACTTCAGTTAAATAATCGTGTATCTACAGCAGGAAAATCTCTTCTATTGCCAAAACACGGATAGGAACTGGTCTTCCTCTCTTTAATGGTCAATCTAAAGGTCAAGAGCCTGAATGGAGACAAATGGTGACATTATGCCTGATGATTACTTTGTTGATTTGAAATGTAATACAGGAAGTCACTGAAAGCTGCCTGCAATATGATTATTACTATTCCATTGCCCCCCCATCCACAAAAATCAACAACATACAGGTATATTTGCCTGGAAAATAATAGTTATAATGAAAAAGTTCTAAGAAATAATGTTCCCACACAGTGCAGTGGAAAAATTTGTTTTCCTTCCATACAGAATTATATATAAATCCATAAAACTTTAGAGTAGATGGCAGAAAATTTTAAGATTTGCCATTATGTTTGGATTATGCTCATGCAAATTAAAGGGCAACACTAGATGAAGTGATCATACTGGTCTGAAAATTAAAAAAAAAAAAAAAAGAAAAATTTGAAAGGTTTCCTTAAGAGAAAACATCTTTAATAGATACTTATTCACAGTGTTTAAATACTTTTTATTTTCAAAGAAAGAAAATAGATAATAATTCATCTACATTTAGTCACTCCCTAGGCTCTATTAAGGTTTTCTATGAGTTGGCCCCATCAATTTCATCCCTGTTACACAAAGTAGCACTACGTAAATTCATGTAGGATTTTCACATCTGCATTAGTTTTACTAGCTCACCAGGGAACTCCAGAAGTATTGCTTTGGGGAAACCATAGTTTCAATACTTCATCACCTTTTACTTGATGTTGCTCTCCTTTGTAACCCCCACTTATGCCTGAAATATACTCACAATTTCCATGATTTCCTCACTTCCTATTCCAATCTTGTCTAGTTCTGTATCCAGGAAGCCAGGAACAGGTCTCTGAAAAAGTGTTTTCAAGAGTTTTTGACCTCTTCCAAACCTCATTAAGGTTCAGTTGGAACTGCACTGTCATTCACATTAGGAAAATAAATTACCGTGAGGAGAGAAAGTCTGACAAACTCCAAAGTTCCTGCTATTTGTCCCAGTAACACCCTTTGTTAAAGGAGCAGCAGCCTTTGTGAATACAAATGAAACAGAAGACCTATGCATAAGATTATCACGGACGAATTAAGCTTCATTACCAAGGAGAGATCCCTGTTCTTAGATTCCATTAACACCACTTCTGAGCCCACTTGCCTCTGGTTGCCACTGGGTTTTGAAATGAGCAACAAAATTCCAACAACAAAATTTGGATTTGGGAGGATGACAAAATGTATAAATAAGATGTACATGGAACTCATCTGAATCCCTGATCTTTCCATCCAAATTAAAAACCAGGCATTCAACTATTTAGTAATTAATGTGATAATTCCACAATATGACCTCTTTCACATAGCGAGCTTGGGGAAAGCTATCATATACAAACCGCTGCAGCTTCTCCCTTCCCCTCCTCCAAAGTAG
>NW_010534258.1:0-3788 GCF_000687285.1 Phaethon lepturus | reverse complement strand
TTCAGCAGGGATAAATCTTTATGTTTAAAATAAAAACTCCAGTCTTAGAGACCAAAAAAGTTGAGAAACTTCCATAATTTTTCTTTATTTAATTCTCTCATAATAATGTATTAGGTTTTATTGATTTTCAGAAGTATGGGTTAGGTGTGTTTATAAAGTCTCCTCAGTTTGTCTTTAAGATGATAAAAAATGGGCCATACAGCTTTAAGACCTCCCATCTTCACTTTGAGTTTACACAGTTCTTCAGTTAAATCTGATAATAAGCCCAAACGATAAGCAAGAACTTGGCTCAATGGGACATTCCACTGTGCTCTGGCAAGTAGAGGTCGGACTTAGGACTGCTAGAAAAAGCAGAGTTTCCTTCTGCAGGGGAGGGAGGGAACAAGATAAGGTTCTTTTGTAGTTAGAATCTCAACATACCTGTGCTCTTTAAGCGTTCTTATGGTGAGCGACCTGTCTTACCTGGTGGGGCAATGTGAGTTAGGAACACAGCACAGTGAGAAGAAAGGCAAGCACTATACCATATTCTTCTCCCTAGAAGTGAAAATTCAGGATGCTAGGAATTTGTAAGGTATTGCTCTATTTAGAATAAATGCCAGCATGCTAAACGTTTTGGCTGGTCATGAACAGCCAATAGTTTTCGGAGAGGAAAGCCAGTTAATAAACCCATCGCTTTCATTTATCTTTCAGAGTATTTCACAGCCTCTCAAATCGCTTGTCGCCCTCGCTGCGGGCATTATGCACTGGGAGCTTACACAGCCCGAAGCGCTGGGTCTGGCCGAGTGCGCCGGCCTCTCCGCTGAAAGAAGCTCTGCCTGGAGGGCAGAGGGCAATGCAGCACAACCAGAGGAGCGTTTTTAAGAACTGGGCAAGGTTTTCCTGTTCTTTTTCTCCATCGAGCCAGCACTCACGTTCTGGGGGTGTATGCAATACAGATTGCAATTATAGGCAGACGCGATTTCCCAAGATGTGGGGCTTCATGAGCGTTCATCGCTTTGCATACTTGCTTGGCACTGATGAACTGTTAAGCAAAGATGACCTTTTAGTGCTGATGCTTTCGGGCAATCTTGATGTTATAAACATCTGCTTATGCTTTAACACCTGTCCGCTCACAATAACCCAGCACCTGCCTCTGTAGTTTGAGCCCCAGCTGATACACAGTGTTCTGAGACACTCTGAGTATCTCAACCCAGATACATACAAAGCTTTCATTTAGTTTGCTGTTGGTGATACTTAAAATGGCAATTTTACAAATGAGGTGACTAATTGAGATGACAATAATCAGATATTTTGCCACCTTAGAATACATGCAGCTAGGCATTTCTCCCCAGTTATACTCACAGAATCACAGAATCACTAAGGTTGGAAAGGACCTTCAAGATCATCAAGTCCAACCATTAATCCAGCGCCACCATGGCCCCTAGACCATGTCCTGAAGCGCCACATCCACACGTTTTTTGAACACTTCCAGAGATGGTGACTCCACCACCTCCCTGGGCAGCCTGTCCCAATGCCTGACCACTCTCTCGGTGAAGAAATTTTTCCTAATATCCAATCTAAACCTCCCCTGGTGCAACTTGAGGCCATTTCCTCTTGTCCTATCGCTGGTTACTTGGGAGAAGAGATCAACATCCTCATCGCCACAACCCCCTTTCAGGTAGTTGTAGAGAGCGATAAGGTCTCCCCTCAGCCTCCTCTTCTCCAGACTGAACAACCCCAGTTCCCTGAGCCGCTCCTCATAAGACTTGTCCTCCAGAACTACTCGTGGGGTAGGATCATGTTGGCAACAGGTTGTAGCCTTCTCTTTGTGAAAACTGGGTGTAGAAGACCTGGTCTTTGTGATTTCAGCACACTGCAAAGTCCTTTTCATTTTTTTTTTTTTTAATTAATCAACACTGCTTTTATTTGGCATTAACACTCATTCAGTAATCAGAAGAACTAGCAGTGTGACAGCTTCTAATTTCAACACCCAGAAATTATTCTTCACTCACTTTTGTGACTCAGTACAGAGTTTACTAAAAGTTGCTTTTTATAATTTCTAAGGAATTATAATATTTATTGTTTTTATTATACAAATGTCTATTAATCTTACTTATTTCAGCAAAGTCTGTCAAAATATTTATATAGCTTATTTTTCATGTTTTATTTAATTACAATCTGCCCACTAAGGAAACAATGCTTGAGTGGCATTAATACCTATCTGGACTGTACAACTACAAACTCTACAGAACAGCTGTGAGAGAAATCCACCTGCTATTGTTTTTTGAGAATTTTTCTTTTCCCGGCTTTCCCTGTAAAGTTTGTATGGGTCACTCCTTCTAAGCAAGTAAACTTCTGGTTTAGAATCAGAAAGCAAATCTGTATCTTTTTAGCAAAATTTAAAAACGCAGAGGAGGAAGCCATGTCAAAGCTATTCAGCTAAGACTTGTAAACCTAAAAGCTGGTTAAAAATTTCCAACTAAAAGTTCAATTAGATGTTGCTGAAGAGAGTTAGCGTAGAACTTGTCTAACATAACTAGGCATCCAAACTGTGGATACATTCCCCTTCAGAACAAATGATTGTAATTGGTTACTCTGTGGTTTACCAGCTCAGATAACTAACTTTCTGTGCCCCAGCACTGATATCCCAGTTGCCGAAGCATCTTCAACCAAGGGCTGAAGGGCCAACGCAACAGCAGGCAATCTATGTTCTAGCACTGGAAATGCCACCAGTCTCAGCCTAAATGACTAATTGCAATGGCAACTATGTTGTCCCTGGAAGAGAGGGAACTGCCAGCCAGTTACATAACTCTGACTTTAACTAAAACATCTTCCTAAGAATGACTACCTGCCTTCCATGTTCGGTTTGGGGGGAGATCATGTCTCTGGGGAGAGATCCTTTCAAGGTTCCCTGCTTCACAAACAACAGAGAAACCTGCACAGCAGGTTTAATGGTACCATTCAAAAGGCTGAGGCAAAAAAAAATTGCAGCCTGCAGCTGCATAAAAACGACCCATATTCATGTTAGCAAAGTGTTGCTCTTAGTAAAGCAAGGTGCCTACATGCAGACCGCTGGGTGGGAATGGTCCTTGCCATCTTTTAGCTATCAAACTCTGCAGAGAAATCAATTGATTTTGATAAGTGTACAAAGACACACTGCAACCGTGTTCCAGTTCCCAGGCAGATTGCCAGACACTCCTGAATTTAGTGGCCATTGTGAGCGGTGGGAATAGGGGGTGCGGGGGAAGGGAAGATGAATCTCTGAGATTTAGGAATGTACGGCTGGTGTAGGAAGCTCGTGTAGAAAGGAAAATCCCATTCTTCACATTTCAGTGTACTGCGGGTTAGCATTTGTATACTGGAAAAGTTATCCAAATGGGCTTTGTAAAGGTCAGATGGATGTTTTAGTGAATTCAAATAGCTGGAGTTTTGGACAAGAGAGTGTTTGTGCACTCCAGTTGCAGCATAACTATGTTAGAGAATCCCTGTGACAGCTCTCTGCTTTTGGGATCAAAAAGTTTAGGCCTGGAAAAACTTTTTCCAAACTTTAAAAAACCTGAAGGGAAACAGATCAACTTGTTTCCTGAGATGAAAAGTTCATTGCTCAGTTTTCTAGGTTTTTAATAGTGAAGATATTTGAAATGCTTGCATACCAATGCTTCCATCCTGAAGAAAGATCATTAGCTAGGAAAACCTAATCCTGAATCTGCTACCTCCAGAATTATTTCTTTACTGTTCTGTGGGGTTTCAGGCTACACATATAAGAACTGTATAAAATATATATTTTTATATAGATATATATCTCATAA
>NW_010534257.1:0-9653 GCF_000687285.1 Phaethon lepturus | reverse complement strand
AAGAAGGAAGGGGTGGGGGGAAGGCATTTTAGATTTATTTTTTATTTTGTCATTACCCTACTCTGATTTGATTGATAATAAATTAAACTAATTTTTTCCCCAAGTCCAGTCTGTTTTGCCCATGACAGTAATTGCTGACTGATCTCCCCATCCTTATCTCAACCCATGAGCCTTTCGTTATATTTTCTCTCCCTTGTTCAGCTGAGGAGGGGAGTGATAGAGTGGCTTTGGTGGGCACCTGGCCTCCAGCCAGGGTCAACCCATCACACATATATATAGAATATTCCTATTTATTGTGACTATTTAAAACCCTGGGTTCTTCAATTGGATGACATAAATAAGCAATTTAATAACCCAGAGAAATTAATAACACTCACCACTGAGCTCTGTTGTCAGGCCACAGCCCTCCTGATCTCAACATATTGTCTGGTGCAGTCTCAATATCCATTAGTTATCTGGAGATCTTTTTTTTTTGCTCAGTATGATGGATTTCTCAGAAATAATTCAACTGGAAGGAAAGTTACCTTGTCTAAAAGCGAGCATCTTAGCAGTTGAAAAGAAAACTCGTGAGATAAGGACTATTGGATAGGAAGAAAAGGTATTTGAAGGTATTCCTCTGGAATAAGTCAGAGACTCGGACCACTAATATGAAGTGGAACATTTATCAGCTGTGCTTATCCTGGGACAGATTGGTAGGGCATTAAATTTCACTAACTTTCATTGCAGCTAAAAACGTGATCATACATCTGTTTTCCCAAAACTATGAGAAAAGTTTATCCTCATCCACTCTGCTTCTACAGAGTCCTTAATTGTTTGTTTAGCCATTTCTATGCAAATAAGCTAAGTGTTTTAATAAACATCAGGACAGAAATGCTTTATTACTGATCAAATTACAAGTATATTACTACTGTCAAGCTTTGCACACACAGCCACATCAATTAATCTTCCAAATTTTTTTCTACCAGTCCTAAGCAAATTCCTTCTTTGTGGCAAAACAAAATTAATGGCCCAAGTGGTGCATAAATAATCTTCTATTTCAGTGGTAATAGGTATTATATAGCAGGGGATTCTTTCAAGTAGTCACTAATGTGATTCTACAGTATGTTCCTTCACATAATTTACAAGATTAAGAAAAACAGTTCTACGCTCACTAGTTAAATGATCAAAATTAAGTATTCGTATGAGCCTGGTACTTACTGAAATCTGGCAGCTCAACCAGCCCTGCAGAAAAATGTGAGCTGCTAACAACCGGTGGAGGTTCATCACACGTCACTGGCACTGACATTGCATAATACCTGCTCAAGAATAGATGGCTGCGCTAATAACTGCATCCGGAAACCACAACTGTATCTACAGACATGTGCTTAAAAGCCAAGCACTGACTTTTTAAAAGGGTTAACATAGTATAAGAAAGACAGACAGACACTGAATGTAGACATGCTAAGAAGCTCACCGTGTCTTGCTTTACGTGCCCAGCTCTACACACCAACACTTTGCCTGGCACAGAAGAGAAGACATCACAACTGTAGGCGTGGCAGTACCTGTCCTGCATAATAGGCACACAAAATTCACTGAATTCTTCCACCCCTGGTAAGAACCCCACAGACTGTGTGTACTGAGTTAAATGCAAAAATTCAGATAGTCTTGCTGAGACCAGCTTCAGCCTTTTTTGGGAGGACAGGGATTTATTAGAGTCTTTTAAATAATCTAGAGGATATGATCACCCCAGGAACAGAAAGACTCCCAAACGCTATTCCTGACTCACCTGCTGGCTCATGGGTCAGTCTTGATAAATACTATAAATTATCTGTACATACAGGGTATTCTTTTGAAAAACACTTTCTTTCCTTTTGCTAGTGTCTCAGTGTTTGATATCCACTGATGTCTTCCACTAAATGCCTCTAGTTATGATCATGGTGGTCCAACGTTTTACTTGTGGAAACCTGATAGCAGTTTCTAGACTGGATCTCACAAGTTACATAAGAGCAGCAGCAGCTCCTAAACTCAGTTACAGAGGCCACTGATGACTTACTTCAAGCCCATCCCCTTCATTCCCCCTGAAAATGGTAGTAGCTCCTCAGAGGCAAAGTTGGCAAGCCAGGTGCAACCACCCCAGCACATCTGGATCCCCCAGCCCAGCTTCATACAGGACTGCTACGCTGAAGTAATGATAGGTTCAGCATGGTGTTGAATTGAAGGTTGCATCTTCTTAACTACTGCTTCACAATACTGCTCAGCTGCTGAAGATATAATGTTTGAGTACCATGGGGGAAAGGAGGGGAAAAAGTAACAAATGCTTTTAATTTTTCACAGCCAAAGACAGAAAATGCAGTTCTGATTTAATAGAACAGCATTTGCAAGAGTGAAATGACATTGGGAGGTCATTTCTGCTTCCAAGATACTCATTCCCTTAGAAAAATACCTGAATATTGGGAATAGTTTAACATTGACAAAAGACATTGCTTGTGCAACATAAACAGTTTAAAACTACTTACTACATCTTTTGAATTATTAGTCATTTTCCAACAGCCCATCCAGAGGGGCCTGGACAAGCTCGAGAAATGGGCCTGTGTGAACTTCATGAGGTTCAACAAGGCCAAGTGCAGGGTACTGTACCTGGGTCGGGGCAACCCCCAGTACCCATACAGGCTGGGGGGTGAAGGGATTGAGAGCAGCCCTGCCCAGAAGGACTTGGGGATACTGGTGGCTGGAAAGCTGGACATGAGCTGGCAACGTGCACTCCCAGCCCAGAAAGCCAACCTTCTCCTGGGCTGCATCCAAAGCAGCGTGGCCAGCAGGTTGAGGGAGGTGATTCTGCCCCTCTGCTCCACTCTGCTGAGACCCCACCTGGAGTCCTGCATGCAGCTCTGGAGCCCTCAGCACAGGAAAGACATGGACCTGTTGGAGCGGATCCAGAGGAGGCCACAAAGATGATCAGAGGGATGGAACACCTCTCCTGCGAGGACAGGCTGAGTCAGTTGGGGTTGTTCAGCCTGGAGAAGAGAAGGCTCTGGGGAGACCTTCTTGCAGCCTTCCAGTACTTAAAGGGGGCTCATAAGAAAGATGGGGACAGACTTTTTATCAGGGCCTGTAGCAATAGGACAAGGGGTAATGGTTTTAAACTGAAAGAGGGCAGATTTAGACTAGATGTAAGGAAGAAATTTTTCATGATGATGGTGGTGAAACACTGGCACAGGTTGCCCAGGGAAGAGGTAGATGCCCCATCCCTGGAAACATTCTATGAACACAATGATTGGTTTCACATTTGACTTCTTAGATGTGACAGACCTATATAAAATTCACTCGGTAACAAAAAAAATTACAAAAAAATGTAAAAACACTTGGGGCCATTTTCTGCTCTGAGTCAATGTTGCTACCTCACCGGCAAGAGATAGCATTGCTCTGGATTGAGCCCAGCACTTGTAGCAAAAAATAGACTTCAAATAAAATGTGTTCCCACCTTTAACAAATACGTATATACAGCTATGCTGAAGTTTGCCAACTGCTTCACTTGGTGAAATATTGATTTTTCATTCCGTCTTCCAGCAGCAGCTGGGATCTCTAAACCCCACAGCACCCTGAGAACAAGACTTCTGGATTTAATGTCACAATATCATCTCCTCGCAGTATGGTAATTTTTCCAGGGAAAGAACTTTCTCCTTTCCTTCCTTGATGTCTTCCAACCTGTTTTTCCTACTTTGCTGAAATCAACATATTTTCCTTGTCATTCAGCTATGCAGAGCTTAGAACACTGATATTATTTATATAGTAATATTTCCATACCAGGGAGCCCTTCCCTTAAAAATAGTTCAAAAAGATGCCATTCTTCATAAAACTGTACAGGTTGGGCCAAAGTGTTAGGCCAGTTTGTCCAAAGACAACATAATATCTTTCATATATTTTTTTTCCCCTCCTTGGCTCTTTGTAAGGCCAATTCTGTTGGACTGAAACCTTCTTGCTGCTGCAGTTAGTCTCTCAACAATTACTTTCATTCCCCTTTTCCTTGATCCAAAACCACAGAATATGTGACAAAACTGCTCAGCAGCAAACTAAAAACCCATAAAAGATCGTGCTGTTTCACACAAGTGGCTCTCCCATCAGTGCAAGCCAACACTGGGGTTGAGAACTGAACTCAGGTCTTCTGGGCCACTTCTTCCTCAGCCCTCAGTTAACATTCCCGGGATGAACAGGTTCCTCTCAAAAGACAGCTCCAGTCCTGAAGGGAAATCCTGCCACGGGGACACAGCAAAAGGGAGAAATATGAGATGCTGAGGAGAAAACCAGCACTGGCAGTTGGAGGAAACAAAGGAAGGACAGAAGGGCAAGGGGGAGGAGGGGAGGTGAGAGCACGCAGGAAAAGTGCCAAAAACCAGGCAGAAAGGCAAGAGTTATTTCCAAGAAAAGTGAACAAAGGTGGAAGGTGAAAGCAAAATTGCAGAATAAGAGGCTTATGAAACAAAAGGCTTCAAAGGCAGCTGGTAGCCATGGTGGGGAGGGAAACAACTTCCAGGCACCCCCCTCTCACTCCTGGGTCAGTATAATCTGCAAATCTTGAAGTTCGATTCTTAATTACCAAGTGCTTTTTGCCTTGGAGATTTAAATTTTTCCTAGAATTGAAAGATTATTGCCTTGACAATTTTATTTCAGTATGGTTCCTACTTAATTAGACACACACAGGTGCACACATGTGAAACGATGTGCCAGCAAAAGGGGGAAAAAACAACCTAAATTATTCATTTACCCACGGGGGGGGGAAAAATTACTTATTTTTAATCCCTTTTCATGGAAGTAGTGAGAAAGATCCTGACTCACATGCCTTCCTCCCTGGAAATGTCCTGTCAGCTGTCAGATTTCCTGGAGACGGAAGGAGCCGGCGGAGCAGGCTGAACTGCATGGCATGGTGTTTGTGGATTACCGCACAGGGTAACCAAGCCTGTCCTCAGAAGTCTGCTGGGAATTTGCTACTTGGTTGTCTGCACATGTGCAGATGAACCAGAAAAAAAAAGCAGCAGGCAGGGATTGTTCATACAGAGTATACTTTTGCAAAGGGCAAAGCTATTTAATGTGACTGTTGTTCTAAGAATACCTCCCAGAGTCACTATTTAGTATAAAACATGTAATGTCTTTTTGCAGCCAAATTAATGAACGCACTCCCTGCCTTGAAGAATTTACAGTTTGACCCGACCACATGTAATGGTAGGTGGAGAATTAGATACAATATGACATAAATTAATGAGAACGGCATCTTAACACTATGTATTATTTTTGTGACTTTCAGACTCCGGTGAAACTTGTAAAGTATAAAACTGGGAGAATCAAGACCCCTTGTTTCAGGTCAGTAAACAACAGTAAAAACACACATCAGTCAAATTGCAAAGGCTTGGTATTTTTCATGGAATTCCTCCAAAGACCTTTGTAAGGGCTAGCAAGTTGGCGAAGCATGATTATCCCTTCATGAATCCTTCATGCTGACTTCTCCCAGTTGCCTTCTTGTCCCTAATATGTTTGGAAATGGTTTCCAGAAATTAGTTGCTCCATCACCTTCCCAAGGATAAAGGTGAGGCTGACGAGCTTACAGTTCCCCTGGATCCTCTTTCTTGCCTTTATTGAAGATATTTCCTTTCTTCCAGACCTCAGGAACCTCCCCAGATCACCATGATCTTTCAAACATAATTGAGAGTGGCCTTGCAAAGACATCAGTCAGCTCGTCAGCTACCTCTGCAGCTATGGATGTATCCCATTGAGCCACATGGAGCTACATCTCCAGTTTGTTTAAATGTTCCCTAACTTGATCTTCCTCCATCAATGGCAGGTCTTGCTCCAGACTTCCCCCCAGATCTCAGGGACCTCGAATGCCTGAAGGTCAGTGTTACCAGTGAACCTCCCCAGATCACCATGATCTTTCAAACATAATTGAGAGTGGCCTTGCAAAGACATCAGTCAGCTCGTCAGCTACCTCTGCAGCTATGGATGTATCCCATTGAGCCACATGGAGCTACATCTCCAGTTTGTTTAAATGTTCCCTAACTTGATCTTCCTCCATCAACGGTAGATCTTGCTCCAGACTTCCCCCCCAGGTCTCAGGGACCTTGAATGCCTGAAGGTCAGCGTTACCAGTAAAAACTAAGATGGAGAAGACATTCAGTACTTTGAACTTTTCCATGTCTTTTGTCACCAGATTCCCCGTCCCTTCAGCAGCTGTCGCACATTTTCCCTTGTCTTTCTTTTGCTGCTGATGTACCTGTAGAAGCTTTTATTGATGCCCTTCACATCCCTTGCCTGATTCAACTCCAGATGGGCTTTGGTTTTCCTAACCCAAATATTACGTGCTATGTTCTTCCTAGCTCATCTGCTCCTGGTTCCACCTCTTGTATGCTTCCTTTTTATGTCTGAGTTTTGTCAGGAGCTCCTTGTTCATCCATGCAGACCTCCTGCCTTTTTGGCTTGATTTCTTGCCCTCTGGGATGGACCATTCTTGAGCTTAGAGGAGGGGATCCTTGAAGATCAACCAGCTTCAACCAGAGAATGAACTCTCCTTCTCTCTAGGGCGATATCCCATGGAATTCCTCCAAGCCAATTCAATGAACAGGCCACAGTCTGCTCTCCTGACATCCTGTGATCCTCCTAGTTGCTTTGCTACTTCCTCTCAGGGGCCGGACTTCCACCATCTCATAGTCACTGCTCAAGACCATCCTCAACTTTTACATGGTCATGACTGTCGTGGAAAGGAATTAATTTTGTCTTCTTCAGGTTGCCCATGCAGACTGAGCTCAGTGGTCTCCTTTAACTGTATTGCCACCCAAAATCTTTGTGCTTCAATAAGAAGTTTTGATACAGGAATATTTGACAATTGCATGACTCCATTGTCATTCCCACCCAAGCAGCACTCCTTTTTCTGTGTTGATGGATACTACTGTTTAGATCACCAGACACTACAAGTATGAGCTGACTCACATTTGTGATTGATCTGCATCTCCTGGGTGAAACAAAAGTCATCACCTCCTCAAGCATTTTCAAGAGTTCCTAAAAACATACGAACACAGTTTTCTTCAAGCATTAAGGAAATATACTGCCTTTGAAGGGAGAAGTGATCACAGACAAAACCTGAAATAATGTTTACACCTGAGAAAAACCATAAGGTACACATTTTCAAAGCACTGATTTCTCAATATATAATCCTTACATCTCTATACTCTCAAGTATACATTAGAGCAAAAAGCTTTTGTGGGTTGGTACTATGTGTTTCATCGTAGGACACTCAGAAGGTCCATCATAGGGACATCCCTTCCTAAATTTAGACATGGTAACATGCTGCAGCAAATAAAATGGTCTCAAAACAACTCCTAATTTCACTCCACTGCCCTAGACATTGGCAGGTCTTTCCAGCAGATAAGGCTAAAGGAATAGTTACATAAGGAGGTAAAAATCTCACAGTATATAAAGGATGAAAAAAATAAGCAAAGTGAAAAAGCAATGTCCTTTCTCAACCACTACTACCACAATGTTTCTATAGATTTCTCATTGATCTGGAAAGTACCTGTCTTGTTATACACAGTAATACATTTTACAGAGCAAAGCACAATGTTCCCGCAGGCTATACCCCTTGTGGTCTTCTGACAAATCCACACACAAAAATGTGTGGATATGGGATTGTATATGATGTAATAATACCTTGCATTTGGCAGTATGATCACCTTTCCGTGATGATCAGTACATATGAAATGCAAGTTCCCATTAGCAAGTATGGCAAAGTTCAGGCATACACATGCAAGAAATGTGGATCACACAGAGCTATCTGAAATCACAACCAAATCACACTCTCTCTCTTTGTTATTCCTGTTTTGAAGTACAATTCAGTACCAAAAACTGTCTCAAACAGTCAACAGTAGATTTTTTTGTGCTTAGAGATGTGCAGGGGAATAATTCTCTCTTCAGTAGTTCCAACATATTTTTTTTAAATTCATTCAACAACTTTTTCTAATATGAACAACCTGCTACCACAATGATTTTTATTTGCTTACAAAAAGAACAACTAGTACTTTGAGAATGGTATTTTAAACAAGTCTTTCTTAAGCTGAGTGGAAGAAGTTTTCACCTTGCACAGAGACTTAACAGTGTGCAAGGAAGGGTTTGCTGTGGATCGGCTGGAGCATAGACAGTGAAGGAATCCAGCGAGGGACCTCTGCTAGATCCATGTGACCTCAGCGAGTGTTGGAGAGCACATACTATGATAGTTTCACTGCAGTCCAGTGCACAGGGGTATTTGCAGTCTGATGCCCCTAAACCAGAAATCGCTTCCTCCTGAGCCAGAGTTAAATCTTTGTAAAAGATGTATGAGATCCGTGCAGCTCAAAGGGAGCAGAAAGGAGTCACTTCTCTCCCACTGAATGAACTTCCTTGGCTGTTCCATGGGAGCATTATGTTACAAAAGTTTATGGTTAAGTTTTATAACACAAATTCTTGGAGATATATAAACATTCTGGGTTTATTTTACAACAATTTTAGTCATTCAGCTGACTGCAGGAAACACAGAAAATATGTAGAAAATAATTTGATGAGCAAAGAGATGTTCTGTATTCTGCTCAGCTAAAAAGACTGCATTCCAAGTAGGGTAAAACTGCCCTTGCTGGGACCCATGCCAATAAATTACAGAGAAGATTTGCTCTATAGGAGGAGACATCTTTTGGCCTATATAATTTTCAGTTGTGAAATGTTGCTCTTCTTGAAACAAATTTCTTCTGATATGGCAGTGATGCTTGCCTTTAAGGGGAAATATGTCCATGACAACTCAGAAACGTGAAACACAAAGGGTCATTCAGATCTATTCCATGTGTAATTTTAGTGACAATGTGATATTTGGATGTTTAGCACTACCAGATTCCTACTTTTTATGAAGCACAAATATAGGACAGAAGCAATTGTGAGTGGCGTATCAGTTCAAAGCAGTTGCTCAGTAAATGGCATCCTGCAAAGCAGCTGTTACGGTAATTTCGCGATCAGATGACGAAAAGTCCATTGCAAGAACCTTTGATTACTCCTGCCTGATGTGATTTCTTTAAATTAAAAAAAAAAAAAAAAAAGGACCCAGAGAGAGAGGGATGTTTTCTAATCACAGAATTACTCTATGTTCCAATTGCAGCTTCATACCAGTTGGCAATTTGAAACTCTAGACATGTTATTCCTTTTCACTGTAGGGCAGAACAGAGTTCAGATACTTTTGACTATGAACAAACTGGTAAAGTTCTCTGGTTATTAATGGAGAAGAAAGAAAACCTCTGTGCAAGCCCTATCTATTTATTGCCAAGAGGTAAAGAAAACTAATTGATTTTGTACTCCGAATCTTACTAATTATTTCAGACTGCCACAAGTAAATCTTTTCATGAGCTTTTTGTGTATCACTCAAAGGATTTCTTTCCAACTTGCATGTTTTCTTAAAAACTAAAGCAGATAATTACTTAACTGAAAACAAATCCAAAGTTTATATGTTTTAAAAAACCTTCCAGGACATTAGAAAACTAATGATATTTGTAAGAAGCCTGATCCAAAGCCCACTGAAGTCAGTATAAGTTTTTCCATTAAAGGCAGTGGACTTGGATCAGGTCCTTGGTGTAAAAACATAGAATTCAGAAGGAAGATGATCTACACCAATGCAC
>NW_010534256.1:8323-19481 GCF_000687285.1 Phaethon lepturus | reverse complement strand
TGCTCCCCAGGCTGGCCGAGCACCCCTCGGCACCCCTTCGCCGCACCTCTCTCCCAACCCCGGCCCCGCTTGGCCCGGAGGCCGGGGTGGGATCCGCCGCCTCAACACAGGCACCATCAGTTTTGGGGTGACTTTGCTTTTTTTGGGCTGGGTTTTCCCCCCACGCCACTCTCTTCACCCACAAAGGTGCCCCCGCCATCCTGCTGTGACCGGATGGTTTTTCTCCTCCCCAGCTCTGAACCGCAAGGCCATCACCACCGGCACTGCCCATCTTCTCCCACCGCTGCTGGATGCCAACGCCGGGGCCAGATTCAGCCTCGGCGAGAAGGTCACGGTGCCTCCAGCCCACCCTTTTCCTCCTCGCTGCCGCCAAGCCCGGCGCTGTGCTGCGGTCATCGTGCGGCAGAGGGGACGTCGGCCGTAGAGGAAACCCGTGCCCGGGGCAAGCAGAGAAAATCCCAGGGGAGGTTTTGGCTATTTGGTTCGTCCTCTTCTGCATGAGACAACCCCGGCTCTGCGGCTCCGCCGGGCGATGGCCACGCAGTGAAGATGTCCGTGGCCAGGCTCAACAGCGTCAATGGCTTTCTGGAGGACGGCAGGATGGAGGCAGGGGACATGGGCAGGATCCTCCGCTGCCTGGAGATGGGCACTGTCCTCACCTTGTTCTATCAGAAGAAGTCGCAGAGGCCGGAGCGAAGGACCTTCCAGGTGAAGCTGGAAACCAGGCAGATCATCTGGAGCCGGACACCCGAGAAGGTGGAAGGGGACAGTGAGTATCGGTGGCCGTGGCACTGAGGGCTGAGGATGTGCCAGTGGGATACCCACCTGCGGTGGGGTGCCTGACTCTGGGGTGTCTGGCCATAGTGGAATGTCCTACCATGGTGGGGTGCTTGGCCACGGTGTACCTAGCCATGGTGGGATGCCCACACACAGTGGGGTGCCTGGCCACAGTGTGTCTGGTCGTGGTGGGATGTTCTACTGTGGTGGGGTGCCTGGCTGTGGGGTGCCTGGCTGTGGGTACCTGGTCGTGATGGGATGTCCTACTGTGGTGGGGTGCCTGGCTATGGGGTGCCTGGCTGTGGTTAGATGCCCTACCATGGTGAGAGGTCCTACTGTGGTGGGATGCCTGGCAGCAGTGGGATGGACAGCTACAGTGAGGTGTGTGGCCACAGTGGGGTGCCTTGTCGTGTTGGGGTGGCTGGCCATGGTAGGGTGCCCACTGCGGTGGGGTGCCTGGACATAGTGGAGTGCCTGGCCTCAGTGAGGTGCCTGGCCACGGTGGGGTGCCTGGCCAACTGGAGTGCCTGGTCCGTGCCCAGCGCTATGGAGTGGCTGGTCATGGTAGGGTGTCCAGCTGTGGTGGAGTGCCTGGAAATAGGGGGGTGGCTGGCTACGTTGGGGTGCCTGGCCACAGTGGGGTGCCTGGCCATGGTGGGATGCCTGACCATGGTGGGGTGCCCAGCTGCAGTGGGATGCCCTGCCATGGTAGGGTCTCTGGCCACGGTGGGGTGTCTGGATGCAGTGGAATGCCCTATGGTGGCAGGGTGCCTTGCCACAATGGGATGCCCAAAGCTGCAAATGCGGGACCTGCTAGGTTGAGGAACCCTCGCCTCCTCCATCGTGGCTCACCTGGCCCATAACTTGCCATGGGGCTCCAGCTGCTGCCATTTCACCCCTGGGATTTTATACCCTCCCTGGCAAGGAGGTAGACAGCTACCACCTTGCCTGCTCATTGTGCTTTTAACCCCAAAAATTAGGTGCTCAGGCTGCTGGGGCAGGCAGCAGCATGGGGTGGAGCATGGTAGTGGCCCTACGCAGCCCAGAGAGAACTTGGCCAGCTAAGTTCTGCCCCACGTGCATTAATGATATCAATGCAAAGTTTGGATGGAGCCTGAACTGGTGGGAACTGGTGGTGCCAGGATCTGGCACAGGAGATGCTCCCACTGGAGGATCCCTAAAAATCACCCTTCCTTGTGGATTCGCTGATGCCTAGTAGGTCATTGGGGCATACTCCCACCACCAGGCTTTGGTGGGGCTCCATGCCTTGGTGCTCGTTACCTGGTTGCTCATTACCTGGAGACTTGCACCTCGTCTTAAACTGAGCTAAAAAGAGCCAATGGATTAAAACACAGGGTTGGCCTGACACAGAACCATACCATCACCTCATCCCACAACCCCATGTGGGGAAAAACCCAGTTTTGGGGTATCATCACACCTGGATGATGGCAGAGCACATCCTGGAGGTTTGGGAGATGGCAGGTGCCATTTCCCTCAGGATTTCAGGGGTGTGCCCTTAAAAATCACCCAGTCACCCACCTAAAAATCACCACTCATTGCTAATTTTGCATAAAATGGAGCAAAATCCCTGGGAATGTTCAGCTCCTGCTTGGAAGGTCTGACCCTGAGGTGGGCTGCTGGCCGTGGAGAGGCTTTGAGTTGGGAAGAAGGGTGGCACCCAGAGATGAGCATCGGCATGAGCAGGATCCGTGCTTGTCCGGACCTGCTGGGTGCAGGAGGCAAACTCACCACCAGCCCTTGCGGGGAAGCAGATTTGTGGGAGGAGGAGGGATGAGCGAAGGGAGGAAGAGCACCCATTTTTGGAGAAGTGGTTTTGGTCCTCACAGGGAAGTGCTCATTCTCTGCTCGCGGAAATAATGTGTTTCCAGCTCCTTGGGTTTTTTTGGGAGTACCATGCGCCACCAAGTCGGGGTCTCAGGTCACTCCCGATGCCCTGCCTCAGTTTTCCCACCTAGGGATCTGGCTTATCCCATGCAATGGCCCAAAACCCACCGTGGGAATGAGTGGGCATCCTCTGAGGTCATCTAGAAGGGGGGGAAAAAAAGGAAAATCCCTCTGGAAATGGTACAGTCCTTCCATCCAATCCCACCAGCTGCTTCCTCCAGCCCTGGATGGGAGCAATCCCGGTCTTGGTGCTTGTCTGGAGCATCTTCACCCCCTGGTCCAGCCCCTCTCTCTGCTCTCACGTCCTGCCACTCACTGTGATTTTATGGAAGCGCCAGGATCTCCTATTCATCCCTGGGGTCTTGCTCCCAACCCTACGCCCAACCTCACGGCTGCCCCGGCCATTTTAAATCCCCCCTTCAAGCAGGCACCCTGCTTGCAGAGGGATTAGCAGGGTCCACCGACAGCGCTGATGTCTCTGTTACGGACTGGCAGGGCCCCACACCATGCAGGCTAATTACATGCTTTGTTAAGCAGCCGATGGATGCATGTCCATGCCGATGGGGTCGCCTGTAGCATCACCTCCAAAATTAACCTCATCCTGGAGGCTTTCCAGCTCATCACCCTTGGCAGACCCAGGTCCCCAGCACAAGGATGAAATCTAGCGGAAAACAGCCCAAAAGGGATCTTTGCAAGAAATTAAAAGAAATATGAGTGAGGGCAGCTTGGCAAACCCAAGAGCATTTCGGAGGGGTGGTTTGCCACAAGGACAGCTAATTGGGATCACACCTCCTGCCTCGCTAATGCCAAATAATTAGAAATAGGACTGTTTGGGGAGGAGAAAATCCTGACGCGGTTTAACACCACCAGACCAGGATGAAATCTTTTATTTCAGGTTTTAAATCACCTTCACAACAGCATGAGGAGCCCTGGGGGATGTGGCCACCTGGTCCCCCCCCATACAGGAGGATCTGAGCTGCCCCATGTCCCACAAGAAGCAAGGACGGAAGCAAACACGAGGGGACGTGGCTCATGCCACTGTGGCTCTGCCTGGGCCAGTGGGATTTCCCAGCACAACCATTCCCTCCAACCACTTTGCTTTGCTTTTCTCCTGGGAAAACTCCCAGGCTCTCAGCATCACTGAAAGCCACTGGGCAGACCCTGGTCCTACATCATTTTCCCACCATCCCTATATTTAAAACCTTCTTTGCACTATGTTGCTCATTTTGCATTAGAAGAAAAAAGGGAATTTTGCAGCTGGAACTGACTTCCAGAGTGCTTTAATCACCCAGGACCCCTGAGACAATGCAGGGAGGAGTTTGGAGACATAGTTCTGACATGATCGCTGCAAATCCGCTGCAGATGTGGTTTCCAGGAAGCCGCCGTCCGCGTTGCATTGTTCAGCCCCGCGCCGCTCCCTCTTCCTCTGGCTTTTTGCAGGGCCGGGCTACTTGTCCTGAGGAGAAGGACTTGGGAGTCCTGGTGGATGAAAAGCTGGACACGAGCCGGGAATGTACACTTACAGCCCAAAGGCCAACCGTGTCCCGGGCTGCCCCCAAAGCCGCGTGGCCAGCAGGGCGAGGGAGGGGGTTCTGCCCCTCTGCCCCGCTCTGGGGAGACCCCCCTGCAGGGCTGCGTCCAGCTCTGGAGCCCTCGGCACAGGAGAGACACGGACCTGCTGGAGCGGGGCCAGAGGAGGCCCCAGCAACGCTCCGAGGGCTGGAACAGCTCTGCTGGGAGGACAGGCTGGGAGAGCTGGGGGGGCTCAGCCTGGAGCAGAGAAGGCTCCGGGGAGACCTTCCGTCAGCTGACCAGGACTCAAAGGGGGTGATAAGAAAGATGGGGACAAACCTTCTAGCATGGCCTGTTGCAATAGGACAAGGGATGAACGGTTTTAAACTAAGCGAGGGGAGATTTAGACTAGATATAAGGAAGAAATTTTTTATGATGAGGGTGGTGAACCCCTGGCCCAGGTTGCCCAGAGAGGTGGTCGATGCCCAAGCCCTGGAAACATCCCAGGTGAGGTTGGACGGGGCTCTGAGCAACCTCCTCTGGTTGGAGATGTCCCTGCTCACTGCAGGGGGATTGGACTAGATGGCCTTGAAAGGTCCCTTCCAACCCAAACTGTTCTATGATTCTATGGTTTTTGGTAGTGCCCAGAGGTCAGGTCTGAGGCCAGATCATGGCAACGTTGAAGCCGGGGGTGGCTGCGTTGTAACTTATTGGCAGAGGCTCAGTAGCCACCAGCCTCTCACCCCTCTCTGTTGCCCTGGGACAACCGGCAGTGGGCAGGTTTGGGGATGTGTATGTGGTTTTTAAACTATAAACCCATTTTTACCCACAAATACTTGCCTGTTTGTACCAAAGCGGGTTTGCTCTGAGCCATGGGGGCTTAACGGAGCCAGCAACAGGGATTAGTTTCTTGAGATCTCATCCCAAAACAAAGCACACGCAGGGGTGCAGACCCCCCATGCATCGCTTGTGCTGAAATCACACCATGGCCCATGAAATTTGGCTTGCAGTCATTCAGTGAGGGAAGGCTGGATAAAGCCTCCAGTGTTTTCTGGAGCTGTTCTGCCAAGCAAAACTATTCTGCACCTCTTTTCTTGCTTAATCAGCTATATTTCTCCCCCACCCCTTATTCCTCCCTGCATTCGGCTTTTCTTTCCCAACTTTGGATTAGGCTGAGGGTTTCCATCGAGGCACAGACATGCCTGCACCCTTCCCCACCACCACATCGGAAATGCAGCTGGGCTGGAAATTCTCCGGGAAATGACCCATTTCCTCAGCAGGACAATACCCCAGCATGGTGGTCCGGTCGCCCTCGGCCGCACAAAGCCCTTTCCGGTGCCGGCACCTCAGCCCCAGAGGGTAAAGCTCCCCAGGGGTGATGCTCATGGTATCAAGAACAACTTTGGGTGTTATTACTAATATCATCATATTATTATTCTGCTCCCGGTGGGACTTGTCCGCTTGGAAAAACCAGGGGTTGGAAATCTCTCCCGGCTGTGTAGCAGCGAGGAAGACAGCAGTCCGGAAACCCAGCCCTCCCGCCACCGGCAGGGCTTTATATAGCGAGATAATGAGAGAGCAGCACGGCAGGAAAGAAACGCCCTGTGGTCTGGGCTGCCAGGGCTCCAAATTGCCACCTTTGGGCAGATGTCTTCAATTAAAAGATGAGCTCAGCCTGCCCCAAAGCAGGGTCTGTCCTGGGGAGGAGAAGGCAGGGGAAAGGTGGCTGGTGATGTGCTGGTTGGGATGGGGCAAGCTGAGCCTGGAGGACACATGGCACCCACAAAGCTGGGAAACTGGTGGGCAGCACTGTGGGCATGCCACATCCTGGGGACATGAGTCGCTGGAGTACACACAGGAGTGAGGTGCCACCACACACCTGGGGGCAGTTCTGCAGGGGACACCCCCATCCTGGGGACGTGATGCCCTGGAGGACATACGGCCATGGGAACCATGGTGCTGTCACACAAGTGCAGCAACAGTGCAGGAACATGGATCCCTAGAAGATGCATGGCCATAGCACCTGTGACGGTATTGTATACCAACGGGCAGTGCCACAGGGATGCCCCACTCTGGGGATACAGTTCCCTGAAGGATATGCAGTATCCATAGTGCCATCACACTAGCAGACACATCACTGGAGGGCAGTGGGGGCCTATTTCCCTAGAGGACACATGGCCACAGCACCCATGATAACATCACACAATGCTCCCCAAAGGGCATGTGGTCTCCCAGCAGTCCCATTTCCCACAGCGTCCCTGAGCCCCACACATGTGTCTGCGGTAGCAGGGTAGCTGAGGACAGTCCCATGTCCCTCTGTCCCTGCAGTCGACATTCGGGAGATCAAGGAGATCCGCCTGGGGAAGAACTCGCGGGACTTTGAGCGCTACCCCGAGGACGCTCGCAAGCTTGACTTCACCATGTGCTTCATCATCCTCTACGGGATGGACTTCAGGCTACGGACGCTCAGTGTGGCCGGTGCGTGAGCTCCCTCCCCATTGCCCCCACCCACCCTCGGGCTCTCACCCCCTCCTCAGCATCCCATCTCCCCCATCCCAGCCTCACTACCCTCCTCTTCCTCCTCCAGCTTTCTGTGAGGAGGACATAAATCTGTGGATAACTGGCCTCAACTGGCTGGTGGCAGACACCCAGAAAGCCCAAACCCCACTGCAGATTGAGAGGTGAGGAAGGACCCGTAGGTCCCATTTCCCAGTCCCCATTCTGGGGACAAAATCCTCCTGGGTTTGGTCTCCTCTGGAGCTGAGTGCCATCTGTCCATCTCTTCCCTCCCAGGTGGCTGCGGAAACAGTTTGACGGGATGGACCGGTCGCGGGAAGGCAGGTGAGCACCGGCATGGCCCAATGCTGGGAAGTGGCCGGAGGGTTCGGCTGGACAGGGCCATATCCCCCCAGCTGTACCCCAAAACTGGAGGCTGAGCCAGGCTGGGAGCGGAGTTTGTGGGGAAAGGTAGTATCAGGTTACCTGGGATTCTCAAAGGCACAAAAATCAGAGGCTCAAGTGCAAGTCTCCTCCTCACTGCTATACGGACCATGGGCACCCCGATGCCTTCATGCCTGCTGCTGCATTTCCACCAGCACGAGGACGGGATGGACAGCCCATAAACATCTCCCCAAGACAGGAAAAAACCCAAATCAAGTGAATTTGGACTTAACTTACTATGGGGATGGACATCATCTTCAGATGTGATGATGGCTTAGAGCACCCAGATTGTTCCCAGATGTGCTCCCTTTGCCTGACCCTCTGCTCACATTTGCACCAGACTCCGTGTAATTAGGGGTCCTGTGCCACTGCGGGGGTCCACAGCGTGATAGGGTGGAAGCTCTATGCCCAAAACCATGCTGGCACCAGGATCTGGGGTGGCACACGCTGTGTCAGGAGCTGAGACCTGTCTGGGGTTTATCCATCCTCTGAGGGCTGTGGCCAGTGCCCTGACACCAAGTGATCTTCCTGCAGCATCACAGTGAAGGACCTGAAGGCCATGCTGCCTCAGGTGAACTACCGCGTCCCCAACATGAGGTTCCTGCGGGACAAGCTTGTGGTAAGGAACCCCTGGGCAGCCCAGCTATGCAGGGAGAGGGTCCTCAAGTCCCTGCAGTTGGGCTGGAGCCAGCCCTGGTATTGCTGGCTCCGGTTGGGTGGCCCTGCTCTCATGCATCATCGTCTCCCACAGGAGGTGGAAGCCAGGAATGAGATGACTTTCTCCCACTTCATCCAGTTCTACAAAAACCTGATGTTTGATGCACAGAAGTCGGTAAGAGCCATGGCTTGTCTTCCTGAGCATCCCCCACTGGTGTGGTACATCCCCAGCCAGCTAAGCCTGGTCCCCTCCTTTGCCTTGCAGGTCATTGAGCAGCTGGAGCTCTCCTTCCCCTTGCGGTAAGTACCCAGGAGCCCAGTGGTTCCCATCTTGGCCAAGCCTCCAAGGGTCAGATCCATCAAGTGGGCAATGCAGCCGGTCTGTGGGGCAGAGCAGGGGATGGGAGCAGGTGTACGAGCATGAATATTGAGAGGGGATGGGAGCAGGAATTTTGAGTAGGGATGGGTGCCAGGGATGTAGGAACATGTCTCCCTGCCCTCCTCGCATATGCTCTGGCATTGCTGCACCCTCTGGCTGCATGCCCACCTCTACCAGGTCACAGGGTGACACTGGGAGTGTTTGCTCTGGCAGCACCCAACAGCTTGAGGTGCTCCTTGCACCCCCATGGCCTGCGCTTTCTCCAAGTCCCTTGCCAGCTGCCATGGTGACCAGGAGCAGGGCAGGAGTGGGGGGCATCAAGGGGCCAAGCTGCAAGTGGACACTGGCAGCTTCAACTCCTCCGTGGGACTACCCCAACTCCTGCTCCTGGTCATGGTGATGGCTGCTCCATGTTCCAGGAATGTGGACCGCCCCGAGCTGTGTCAAGTCTCCCTTTACGACTTCCAGAAGTTCCTGCTGCACGACCAGAAGGTGGGTGCCCTTAGAGACCCCTGCAGCATCTCTCTCAGACCCACCCTCGGGAACCACCATGGGATGCCTCAGCCTGGTCCCCTCCATAATGGTGGCTGTGTTTGCACCTCAGGAACCCTGGGCCAATGATGTGGGCATGGTGCGGGACTACATGTGCACCTACCTCAAGGAGAGCTCCAGTGAGGCAGCAGACCCTTCTTTCCAGCTGGATGAGGTGGGTGGCCCCATGTGGCACCCACCCAGAGGTGTCTCCCCACCCCTGGCAGTTTCTGACCTGTCTGCTTCCCTCCTAGTTCCTCACATACCTCTTCTCCAAGGAGAACATGGTGATGGATGCCAAGTATGAACGTGTGGTGCCTGAGGAGATGAACCATCCCCTGTCCCAGTACTGGATCTCCTCCTCCCACAACACGTAAGGACAGAGTGGGGTCTCCTCAGGGACCTCCATGAGCATCCCATCACCCTGGCCAGGGCAGCCCTGGCCACTGATGGTCCCTCTCTCTCCTCTGCAGGTACCTAACAGGGGACCAGTTCTCCAGCGAGTCCTCCTTGGAGGCGTATGCACGCTGCCTGCGCATGGGCTGCCGCTGCATCGAGCGTGAGTCACTCCAGCACCCTGCAGTCATGCTCAGTCCCCCCCCAGAACCCCACAGTCCATCAGACAGTCACCTGCACCCATCCCATAGCACTGTATGGGAGGTCCTCCATGTCCTTTGGGGGCCCAAAAACATGGTCCCCAGTGCACAGTCGGTGACAGACATGTATTAACTGAGGTGTCTCCCCACTCAGTGGACTGCTGGGATGGCCCAGACGATCTCCCCATCATCTACCATGGCCACACGCTCACTTCCAAGATCAAATTCCTGGATGTGTTGCACACCATCAAGGAGCATGCATTCGTCACCTCGGAGTAAGCCCCAGCCCCTGCAACACCATCACAATTCTGGGCCAGGCAGGCAACCCCTGCCTGAATTCCCCTCTCCTTTGCCTTCATCCCAAGCCGCCATTCCCACCTGCTTCCTCCAGGTTCCCCATCATCCTCTCCATCGAAGACCACTGCAGCATCGTCCAACAGAGGAATATGGCCTCCCACTTCAAGAAGGTGTTTGGGGATATGCTGCTCACCAAGCCAGTGGACATCAATGCTGATGAGTTGCCCTCACCCACCCAGCTCAAGAAGAAGATCCTAATCAAGGTGCAGAAGGGGCACCACCCCAAAGCTCCTGTTTGCAGAAGAGACAAAGACCGTGTTGGGTTGGGAGGGATGGTGACTCTCCCAAATCTTGGGACTCAACAGCAATATCCCTCCATGCACAAGCAGTAGGACGTTAGAGAGATGTCCTACTGCAAGAGAGGGGCAAGGGGAACAGGGGATAATGGAGGGGGACCTGCAGGAGCCTGAGTATGGCCTGAGAGCTGGGAGCTTAGTGTGATGGGGACAATGTGCCCACCACTGAGCTCCTCTGTCTGGGCTGTCCCCAGCACAAGAAGCTGGTCGAAGGGAACTTGTACGAGGAGGTCTCCACCGCCAGTTACTCAGAGAATGACATCAGCAACTCCATCAAGAATGGCATCCTCTACCTCGAAGACCCCATTGACCACGTAAGGGTCTCCCTGCTGCTGGTGGCTGGGGGACGAGTGGGGTCTGTTGGACAGGGATGAGCATCAGGGTTTGGGTTGGGTGTGGGGCATGGGCTCTCCTAGACCATTGCAATGCCATGGCGGGACGGGGCAGGGGCAGAAATGGAGGTCTCAAAACCCCGTCCCTCCATGTCACCATCCTGCCCACTTTGGTGATGCTCTTCCCCCCTCCCAGACCTGGAGCCCCCATTATTTCGTCCTGACAAGCAACAAGATCTACTACTCAGAGGAGACGTCCCGCTACCAGTTCAATGAGGATGAGGAGGAGGTGGAGCAGAAGGAGGTGTGTGAGGGGCAGGATGCATCCACAGGGCAGGGGGATTTAGGGAGGATTCTGTGGGGAGGGTGAGAGGGTGGCAATGCCCATTTTGTGGTGAACTTGCAGGAATTCAACAACAATGAGCTGCACTTCACGGAGAAGTGGTTCCATGGGAAGCTGGGAGGTGGCCGTGACGGGCGGCAGATTGCTGAGAAGCTGCTGCACGAGTACTGCACCGAGACAGGTGGCAAGGATGGCACCTTCCTGGTGCGCGAGAGCGAGACCTTCGTAGGCGACTACACCCTCTCCTTCTGGTAGGAGCCCTGGGGGCAGGCAAGATCCCACTGTTCCCGAGCCAGTCTGGGTGTCCCACTGGGGGTCCAGCTGATCCCTGGTTTGGCAACTGGAATGGTGTTTTAGGTGGGGGGAAATGCCACCTTTTTGTGTGGCACATAGACCCCCGAGCATGGGATGGTGGGGACGTGGACACAAATTGATTTGCTCCTGCCTTCTCTCCACCACCATGGCAGGAGGTCTAGCCGGGTGCAGCACTGCCGGATCCATTCACGGCAGGAGGCCGGCGCCACCAAGTTCTA
>NW_010534256.1:1219-8292 GCF_000687285.1 Phaethon lepturus | reverse complement strand
CACCCCCCCGGCTCTCCCCCAGCCTCTACAGCCTCATTTGCCATTACCGCGAGGTGCCGCTCCGCTGCAACGAGTTTGAGATGCGCCTCACTGACCCTGTCCCCCAACCCAATGCCCATGAGAGCAAAGAGTGAGGACAGTCCCCATCCCCTTGGTCCCCTGGGTCCACCAGCTTCCTCCATCCCCAGTGTCAAGTCTTGGGTGCCTCCCGGGGCATGGGCATGCTGGTACCAGCCCACAGCCCCCATTCTCTGCCCGGACAGGTGGTACCATGCCAGCTTGACACGCCTGCAGGCCGAGCACATGCTGATGCGGGTCCCGCGGGATGGAGCCTTCCTTGTGCGCAAACGCAGTGAACCCAGCTCTTATGCCATTTCTTTCCGGTGAGTGTGGCCACCCTGGCACCCCGAGGACTGTGGGGCTTGGCCACGGTGCCCACGTTGCTGGCCATGCTGAGAACTGCCTGGCTCATGTCTGTTGTGACTCCATGATGGGTGACAGGGGTTTGCTCAGGGTGACACGGTGGGATGCATGATGCTGTCACAGGGGGGACCCCCTAGCTGCAGTGATGGGAAAGCCATGTCTTCAGGGTGGTCACCCCGGTGGCATCCCTGCTGGGGCAGGACATCACCTCCTGCCTGTCCTCATCATGGAGCCAGGATCCGGCCACCCCTCACATATCCCCCACGGCTCTCTCGGCCCCAGGGCAGAGGGGAAGATCAAGCACTGCCGCATCCAGCAAGAAGGTCGGCTGTTCATGCTGGGCAGCTCAGCCGAGTTTGAGAGCCTCGTGGACCTCGTCAGCTACTACGAGAAGCACCCGCTCTACCGCAAGATGAAGTTGCGCTACCCCATCAACGAGGAGACCCTGGAAAAGATGGGCACCACCGTGAGTACTCCTGGCAGTGGGGATGGTGGGGATGGAAGCTCTGTGCCATGGGCAACCAAGCCCCATTCCCAGCTCTACCATGGTGGGAAGGTCTCCTTCAGCCTTTTGGTTGAAACCCAACCAGAACCAGCCAAGCTCGTTCTGTAGCCATTGCCCATGGTTATAAGTCCACCATAATTCCCTTCCAATGAGTTGCAAAGGGATATTAGGTCCCTCTCAACCTCCTCTGAATTACATGTGGTAGCCTGGCTCCCACCACATCCCCTTGTAGCCCCTGCATACATCTGAGTGACCCACTCAGATGTCTCTCCCTGCAGGAGTTGGACTATGGAGCCCTGTACGAGGTGCGGACCCCCCACTTCTACGTAGAGGCCAATAAGATGCCAATGGCCAGGGTAAGGGGCTGAGCTGGTGTCCCTGGGAGGTGGAGGGTGGTGGGACATGACGATTCTAGTGCTGGGGCTCCTGGGTGGTCCCCCCCAAACCCACCACATCTTACACCACTGACCTGAGAAGTGGTGACATTTTGCTGTGTTTTTCTGACCCTCAAGTGATGCTGGAGCTGGATCTTTCCCACACCACCATCACTTGGGGACAGTCCAAGCTCCAGCAACAGCATTGTCACAGCGGGGAGGGGGGACAGGTCTGGAGAGAGCCCAGCCTGAAGCACGGACCTGGCACAAGTTTGCCCCAACAGTAAGGAAACTCCCATGGATCCCTTTGCACTAGGGAACCCCAAAAGAGCAGGTTTAGGGTTAGTTCCCAGGTGGTGCAGTCTCCATCCTCAGAGGTTCTTGGGACTGGGCTGGTCTTGGAGCTGACCCAGTGTCCATCCTCAAAGGTTTTTGGGACCAGACTGGTCTCAGAGCTGACACTGGAGGAGGCTGGACTGGAGCCTCAAGGTTCCTTCCCTGTGATCCTACAATCCCATGCTTCAGCACTGCTGTCCCTTTGCAGCAGAGCAGCTCTCAGGCTAAGACCAGACACGGGAAAGCTTAACCCAAAGGGTTTTTTTCCAGGAAATGTGGGAATAGAAGGGGATTAACCGCTTCAGTGCACCAGGAGAAACCATTGGGGAACTCGGAAGAGGAACCTGCTTTGCACTGAATGTGGTGGTCCTACAGGACCACAGGTGCCTCCAGCCCTCCTGTCCCCTCTCACATAGCTCACTGCTGGCGTGAGGAATCTGGAGGCATCATTTGGGGTGCTGGACCCTCAGGAGCCCTCATGCTCCACCTTGGGGGCTAGAGGAGCTGGGCTGAGTGGGGCATGCTGCCCACCAGTGTCCCCAGCACTGGGTGATGACACGTGTCCCTCTCCCCGGTGCGCCAGTGCACAGTGAAGGCTCTCTACGACTACAAAGCGCAGCGTGAGGACGAGCTGTCGTTCTGCAAGCAGGCCATCATCCACAACGTCGACAAGCAGGATGGCGGCTGGTGAGGGCAGTCAGGTGGCCCCCCGGTGGGCATCGCCATGGGTGGGAGGTGGAGGAGACACCCTGGGTTTTCCCACGGGTTGTCCCGTGGTGGGTTTTAACTACCTCCTTTTCTGTCCCCCCATCCCTTCTCCGACCGCTCCCTGACATTGCATGCAGCATGAACACCCATGTCCCCCCCCAGATCAGTCCGCTTGCCTTGATCCTCTCACCCCTTGCAGGTGGCGGGGGGACTACGGGGGCAAGAAGCAACTGTGGTTCCCGGCCAACTACGTGGAGGAGATTGTCAGCATGCAAGCGCAGGAGCAGGATGAGGCTGTGAGTGTCATGTCCCCACACACCTTGGACCAAGGCCACCCGAGATACTCCCAGTCCTCTGCCAGTGTGGACCCTTATCCAGAGGCTGAGGGATGCTCAACTGCAGAGCAGAGCATGCCAAGAGGGTGTTTTTCCTCTGCTTTTGCTCAGGCTCGGCTGATTTGGAGGGCTGGAGGGAGGCTGCCAAATGGAGTGGGGACCAGGTTTGGCCCCGCATGCCTCCCCCACCATCCCTTCTTCCTTGTTCTCTTGCAGTCATCGGAAAACAGCCCCCTGGGGAACTTCTTGAAGGGCTTCATTGATGTGCCATCCTGCCACGTCGGTGAGTGTTCCCGCAATGTCCCCGCTGCAGCTGTGGGAGCCCACTGGGATGGCGCACACCCTGTGCTGAAGCTCAGTGCTGTGAGCTGAGGCTCCCCAATCTCGTTGCTCAATTGCCAGCCAGGCTTGTGTGTGGCACAATATGCCAGGGAGCAACATGGGGCTGGGTTCAGAGGGATTTGGCTGATTTGGGGGGAATTCAGAGGAATTTGGAGGTCCTAATGATTCTGGGGACATTTACCCCTGGCTCAAAGGACAATGCATTTCAGCGTGGAAAGCTGAAACCACACATTAGAAACATGAGATCCTCATAGGAGGAGGACCCCAATGGCTGGTGGGGTGGCAGGAGGGGCTGGTGGGGGCCTGGGAGCGGGACTGCTGAAGTTCCATTTGCTCCACAGAGCCATCCGTTGGGAATGTCTTCAAGTAAAGCCCCCCTCTGGTGTCCTTATAGTTATCTCCAAAGACGGGAGGAGCTCCAAACCATTTGTCTTCACCATCCATTCCCAGCAGATGTCCCACGCAGCCCAGTCGCTGGACGTGGCCGCTGACACACAGGAGGAACTCAGCGAGTGGGTGGCCAAGATCCGAGAGGCCACGCAGAACGCCGACGCCAGGGTGAGCGGGATAGGGATGCAGGGGATGGGGGTGGATGTTCCCATCCCCCAGTGGATGTTCCCCAATGTCTCCAAAGGAGGAGGCTGGGGGGAGACTTTCAGTTCCTGTTTTCCCTTGTGCAGATGCAAGAGGGGAAGATCATGGAGCGGAGAAAGAAGATTGCACTGGAGCTCTCTGAGCTGGTTGTGTATTGCCGCCCAGTGCCGTTCGATGAGGACAGTAAGAGCTGGAGAAGGGCGGTGATGGGATGAGCATGGGAAGAGATGGGTGGAGGGAACCAAGCAGTCATGGTAGGCCACCCCCAGGCCACCAGGGAGCTCCATGTCCTTCATTGATGGCCACCTTGGTGCTTTCAGAGATTGGCACGGACAAGGCGTGCTACCGGGATATGTCTTCCTTCCCGGAGACCAAGGCAGAGAAGTACGCCAACCGCAGCAAGGGCAAGAAGTTCCTGCAGTACAACCGGCGCCAGCTCAGCCGCATCTACCCCAAAGGGCAGCGTCTGGACTCCTCCAACTACGACCCGTTGCCCATGTGGATCTGCGGTAGCCAACTCGTGGCCCTCAACTTCCAGACGCCCGGTAAATCCTGCTCCTGGTGTGGTTGCTGGGCTCATCCCCACAGGTCACCCCAAATTCCCCATTCCCAGTGGCTCTGCCCTGGGTCCTGTTGCTGGAGGTGGTTTGGATGATCTGTCCAATCTTTGTCCTCATCCCAATGGGGACATCTCCATGCAATTCTTGGGTGCTTCATGCAGAACCCAGCTGCATGCCTTCTACAACCAGGGTTGGGGGCTCTTAGCAGGGGGTTTTCCAGGGCAGGACCTCCAGGAGGTCCCTGAGCTCCACGGCTCAGAGCTGCTCTATCCCCATGGCCACAGACAAGCCGATGCAACTGAACCAGGCACTCTTCATGCTCAGTGGTCGCAGCGGCTACGTCCTGCAGCCTGATGTCATGAGGGATGAGACTTTTGACCCCTTTGACAAGAACAGCTTGAAGATTGTGGAGCCCATCACGGTCCAGCTGCAGGCAAGTGAGCGAGGACAGCAAGTCCACCTTGAGGTGGTCACCATCAAGATGGGGACTTGCTTCTTCCTTGGTTTTGGGTCAACTAGGGGTGGTCTGTCCATATTTGACACATAATTGCTCCATGGAATTTGTTACCCCATGATCTCTTGGGTTTGCTGTTTTTTCTCTGCATAAGGCGTCATTTTTCCCAAGGGACAACCCCACAATTGTACAGAGCTGAGCCTAACCTAAGCAAGAGTGAGGTGGAGGGTAAAGTAGATAAAACAAGCCGAGAAGAACCTTACTCAACCCTTAGGTAATTTTGGTGTTACAGCTGGAATGGGTTGGTTCGTAGGCATCTGAATCTTGAGCATGGCATGGATCCAGCAAAAGTTTTTTTAAATAATTTCTTCGATACAGCTAAAATCAAGCTAAAACCAGTCCAAAATCATAAATAAGGTGTGGTGTGGCTAATCATGGCCATGAAGCTTTTGGCAAGCCCAAACCAACTGAGCCATGGGGCTGGCTTGAGGAGTCCTTACTTGCCCAGCGTAGCTGGAACTCACCCTTCTCTTCCTTCTCTTTGTCCCACAGATCCTGGGTGCCCGGCACCTGCCCAAGAATGGGAGGAGCATCGTGTGCCCCTTCGTAGAGGTGGAGGTGTGCGGCTCCGAGTATGACAACAGCAAGAACAAGACGGACGTCGTAGGTGAGGGTCCACATGGGTGACATTCCCACCTAGCCTCTGTACCCTGGGGGCACATGGGGATGCTGGGACAGCCCTAACTATGCCCTTTGGGATCCTCTTGGACATGTGGGTGACAGGGCTGGGTTTCATGGAAGAGGGAAGAGGACAGGCATCTCCCACTAATGTGCTGGTGCTATGCTGGTGATGTCCATGCATCTAGCCCCACTCTGACCCTCCTCATTCTCTCCTCGCCTCCCCAGCTGACAATGGCTTCAACCCCGTCTGGCTCTTCAAACAGTTTGTCTTCGACATCAACAACCCTGAGTTTGCCTTCCTCCGCTTTGTGGTGTATGAGGAGGACATGTTCAGCGACCCCAACTTCTTGGCACAAGCCACCTTCCCTGTCAAGGGCCTCAAAACAGGTATGGTACTTCCATCCGTGACACCATCATCATCATCATCGAATCATAGAATGGTTTGGGTTGGAAGGGACCTTTAAAGATCATCTAGTCCAACCCCCTGCAATCATCATCATCATCATCTCCTCGGGGAACTGGCCACGGCAAGGGGCTTGGACTCTGCCGTGGGGCTGAGTTCATGTCATGGTGTTGTGTCCAGGCTACCGGTCGGTGCCGTTGAAGAACAGCTACACGGAGGACCTGGAGCTTGCCTCTCTCCTCGTCCACATTGAGATCATCAATGCCAAGGCAGGTGGCCCAGGCGGCTTGGGGAACCACGTGCCTCAGTTTCCCCTGCCAGAGCAAGAGGGAACAGCAGCCTGGGGTGTCCTATCCACCCCACCAGCCTCATACCCTTGTGTCAGAGCAGGAGGAAGATGAGGAGAACCTCTACTCGTCCATCCAGCAGCTACGGGACCGTGCCAGCGAGCTCTCCAGCCAGGTCTCTAGCTATGAGCGCACCAATGGCTGTGACTCCCGCTACCAGCAGCGCCTCGACGAGCTACGGGCAGCCCAGGAGCGGCTCATGGAGCTCACTGAAGTCCGCAACCGCAAGTGAGTGTCCCCTCCCTGTGGCTTTGGGACATCCCCCTTGGGAGGGTCCCTGAGTCCACCACCCTGCTCCCCACCAGGTTGATGGAGAAGAAGAAGAGGGACCGGCAAATGGTCACCAAACGCAGCTGAGTTGGCTGGACACAAGCCCGCCAGCCCACTGCAGGCCTCCCCAGCCACCTCCTCTCCTGCTGCAGAGGGAGGTGGGGTGGCCGGATCTGGACCCTCCCATACCTGGGGCTGGGTGATACCAGCGTGACAAATTTGGGGACGAAAGGGGACTTTGGATAGCTCTGCCTGTGACGTTTCTCTGCTGGGGCAAGGTGGGAGGCGGGATGCTCTGGAGTAAATCCTGAGCGACTTCGGCTTCATCCCATGTCCCCTGGGGCTCGTGACCACATCCCTGTCCCCGCAGGGTGGCCCCCACGGCTCTTCTTCACCCTGCATCCTCCGTGTCCCAACACCCTGTGGCGGAGGGGGGGGTGATGAGCCCTGTGGCTCATGGGGAAACTGAGGCACAGGTGCCCAGCTGGCCCAGGATGGGGCAAGACTGGCCACCTCCATCCTGGGGACAGAACCAACTGGCAGAGAGGCACCAGGATGGGGATGCAGGGGACACTTGGGGGGGAGGAAGGGGGCATTTTGACCCCCGCTATAAATATCTGTATTTTCTTCTTTTATCCAGCGTGTACATATGGCAAGGGGTGGGGGGGTGTCTGTACCAGCTGCAGTATTAGGGCACAGGGGACCCAAAAATGTCCGGAGAGGCCCCCAGCATGGGAACAC
>NW_010534256.1:0-1094 GCF_000687285.1 Phaethon lepturus | reverse complement strand
GTTGGCCAGTGACGGGGTGGCCCAAGCGGGCACTGGGCAGACGCGGGCACCGAGGTGGCCCCGGAGGGGACAGGGATGTCCCCGAGGTGACACCAGCGTTGGCACCAAACCCTGGGAATGGGCATGGATCCTGCCAGTAAAGCCAATGGAGGGGGTACCTGGCGGGGCGGTGGCTGGGGACATCTCGGGGTGTCCCCTGGGGTCGGGGCATCCAGGATGGGGGGATCTGTGTATTCTTTGTATGAAAATAAATCTATTTAGCCAATATTTATACCCCATCACTGTGGTCTGGTCCCCACCTCCCAGCTCTGCCCCCAGCACCGATGTCCCTGGGTGTGTGATATCCCCAGGGTGGTGGCTCGGTCGTCCTAGACCCCTGAGCTCAGTGTGTCACCCTTTTTCCCGTGACATGTCCCAGCAGTGTGGAACACCCGGGTGGGGCGTGGTTTTGGGGCTGGGATGTGTGTGCTGTGGCTGGCAGGGTGATCCAGGGAGGGGACACAGGACACAGACCATGGGACACAGGGCCAAGGGGACACAGGCTATGAGGCAGAGGGATGGGAGACACAGGGCATAGGGGTGTGGGGACACAGGAACAATGGATACAGCACCGTGGGGACACAGGACACAGTGCTGTGGGGACATAGGGTCATGGGGACAGAGAGCTATGGGGACATGGGACACAGGGACATGGGACACAAGGACATGGGGACACACAGCTATGGGGATGCAGGGGCATTGGCCATGGGAACATACAACCATGGGGACATAGGACACAGGGCCATGGGGACACAGGGCCATGGGGACAGGGGACATGGGGCCATGAGGACACAGCGCCATGGGGACAGAGGGATATGAGGCCACGGGACGCTGGGCCACGGCGACACCAGACACGGCAGAGGGCGGGGCTGTGCAACAGCGAAACCCGCCCTCCGCGCTGCCTGTCCCCGCCCCCTTCCCTTTCATTGGCTACCTACATTGTCCCCTCCTCCGGACGCCGCTTCCCATTGGCTGGCAAGCCGTCTGTGGCGGGGCGGACCGGAAGTGCCGGTGTGTGGCGGCGTCGCTCTGGGCCGCGCTCCGCGCGTGTCTGT
>NW_010534255.1:7527-7765 GCF_000687285.1 Phaethon lepturus | reverse complement strand
CCACGCTGGCCTGTGTATGTGCGTGTGCATATGTGCCGGTGTCTCCCACTGCCCTCCCAACCGCGTCTCCCCCCCTCCTTGCCGCGCACGGAGGGTCCGCGCCACTCACAGCGGACTTCCTCCGTCCTTGTCCTCAGCTGGACTTCTTCCAGCTGTGCGTAACTGTCAGATTCAGCCCAGCTGTGACGGCCGCTGCCTTGGGAGCATCCCGGCGGGAGCGCCCGGGCCCGGCGTGGAA
>NW_010534255.1:6481-6900 GCF_000687285.1 Phaethon lepturus | reverse complement strand
GCCTGCTCTTGTACGCACCTCCTCGTGTGCCATGGCTGTGCTCCGTGCATGCCCACTGCGTGTTCGCTCCCACCGCCCTGCAACCCATTCCCACATCACCCTTCCTGCACGGCTGCCTGGAAACGCGCAGGGCTGCCTGCGTGCCCGCCGCAGCGCAGATACCTCTCTCTCTTGTGTGGGCACACAATATGGCATACAGTATCGGGAGATCTTCTGGGAACGCAGTCCATTCCTCTGGCAGCATTGTGTTTTGTTCCTTATTTATATCCCCGGGGTGGTGCCACAGGTGGGCGATTGTTCCAGCTGACAGCCTGAAAGGCAAAGAAACAAGATTTAACTTCCTGCTATTCAATTAGAGAAAGTGAGCATTCATCACCAGCTGCTGGCTGGTGGAGGGAACAGCACCATCCGCCGCGGTG
>NW_010534255.1:3860-6415 GCF_000687285.1 Phaethon lepturus | reverse complement strand
GCGCCCGCGGGCCGGGCGGGCTCCCCACGCCGCCGGGCCGCCAGCGCCGCTCCAAAGAGCCTCTAGGTAAGGCTGGATGCTTCCCCTCCTGTCCTGCACTGCAGTTGATGTTCTCTCCCGTGTTTGTTTTTGGAAAGGAGATTACCTGTTCAAAGCAGCCACATGGAAAGCACCAGTGTGGGTTGGGGGGTCACTAAGCAGAGAGCAGCCATGCAAGGAGGGAAAGCCATGAGCTTGCCGTGCTGGAGGGAACGGCAGCACAGTGGCTTCCCCTCAGGCCAGCCTGACCGTGGCAGGTTCAGCCCCTGCCCTGAACTCTGCACGATCCCTGACCCTGGAGCCTCTGTGGCTGAGGGCTGGCGGCTTTGGAAGCCCTTTGGACGTGCACTTCCCCTCCTCTGTGCTTGAAGCTTGTCCTGAGTGAGCCAGCAGACGCCAGCCGGTGTGTGGAAGGGCAGGGGATGATCCCTGTCCCTACTGAATGAGGACCTGGAGCCTCCTTGTCCCTATTTCCCCACACGTATGCGCTCCTTCATGGTATTTTCTAGGCTGACAAGGGAAGAGAGAGCATGCGGTTCTGCAAGAACTGTGTCTGGTAACAAGCCTGCCTCCATCTTCCTCTCCACTCACTCTGAGCCACCCACAAGGCACCCGCTCAGCGGGGCCTCGTGGAAACCCCCGCAGCGCCCAGGCTGCAGCGAGGAGCCACAGGGCTTTCAGGGGCTCCCTGGCAGCTCCACGTGCCAGAAGCTCAAGGCCATTCCCGCTCCATTTCGTTTCCTCATTCTTCCCCTCCTGAGGCCGATCCAACTGGGGAAGAGTTTCCCGCTGCCTCCTCTCCCCGTCCCTTCCCTGTGCCATCTGTCCCCAGCACAGCGACAACTTCACAGCTCTGCGCCGGTGGCGTTTCTGCTAAAGGTCCTTTTCTGCACCTCTTAGCTGGCTCTCTATTTTTAATCCTTCTATCTCCACAGGGACTCGGGGTATCCTCCAAGCTGGTTGTGATCATCAGGGATACAGTTGGAATCCGTTTCGCATTGCTGCACCAAGCCACATGCACACGTATGTGTTCACATGCCTACACGCACGCCAGCTGCCGCGCCAGACTTCGCAGCACTGTCACTCTCCCCGTTGGAGAAGACAGGCGCCCCGCCGGGTAGGACCGAGCTGAGCACGGCACCTCGCACGAACATCGGTTATTACCCCAGACCTGGAAGGTAACACGCTGCAGCCAAGACAATCAACAGCAATTAGCCCTTTTGGGAACTCGACTTGAAATGCTGCAGAGGCTTTTCTGTGCGTGCCGATTGCTCTTCCTCCGGCCCTTTGGAAGTGATGCGAGTTGGACATGCCAAACCACTGGTCATGTCTGAGCAAAACTTGGTGCCTCGTGTCATTTCCATGAGGCTGGGAGGGCTCGGGGGGATGTCTGTGAATGTTAAAGGCACTTGTGTACCCAAGCAGCGAACGCACATGCTGTCATTACCTCTGCAATGCCATCTGGCCAGCAGCAATGCAGCTAGAACCAGGGCTGCGCGCAGGAGAACATTTTACAACAGAAAGCAATTAACCGAATAAAGCCCTTTTTAAAATCCAGTAATTAAAAACAGTCCCTCCCCCTTGTTTTCCTTTTAAGCTGAAAGTTGCTGTTTACTCATTTGCTTTACAAAGTGTGCCTTGTTGTGGCTTCAGAAGAAATGAAAGTTTGAAGTGGTTAGAGAAGAAAGGCTTTGGGGCTGGTGCGTTCCAGGCAGGGCGGAGGGGCAGGGGCTCTCCAGCCCGGCTTGTTTGTATTTGTTCTTGTCTACTCACAAGATCGCTAAACACACATTTAACAAGTGGTGAAACTGTCTACCAGCCTGATCTCTCCCAGGGTTCATGAGAAGAGGCCTGGCACATTAGCGTGGCTGGGGGAAGGGGAGGGGGAGAACAGGCCTTTTGAAGGGTTGGTGTTTTGGGGCTGAGCGAGGGAAGGGCTCCGTGTGCAGGCCAAGTCGCAAACAAAGGCATTGTGTTCCCCGGAGCCCTGGGGACTGGCCCCGGGGGAAGGCCAGGGCCTCGCTTCGCCGGGGACCGGTTTTCTCATCCCAGCTCCTCTGGTTGCTCTAGCACGGGTGCGGCCCCAGGGCCACCCGTGTCCTTCCAGCACCCAGAGAATGGAGCGGGGCAGGCACCTCCCGCCCTGGGCAGCCGAGAGCCAGGGAGCCCACCGCAGCGGGGAGGGCTGCGGCGTTCACCCAGACCATCCCGTACGGCAGCAGCTCGCCTTGTCCGCACAGCCCTCTCCAGGTCCGAAATACGAGAGAGGGGCAGACCTGTGGCCACCGACAGTAAGTTTCTGGACCCTCTCCGTGTAGCCACAGGGGACCCCTGACCTCGGTTAGGGCTCCTGGACAAGCCAGTAACCCCGGCTGTAAGCAGGGCTGGTGCAATATTCATTATCAGTCATCGCTGCTTCTCTGTAAAGTGAGTGCCCGGTGCATTAGCATCATTATGGGTGGGGAAACTGAGGCATATCAAGGGCAGCCAGGACTAAAATGCTGGCGTCACCTGAC
>NW_010534255.1:0-3536 GCF_000687285.1 Phaethon lepturus | reverse complement strand
AGCCATGCCAGGGAGGCGAGGGTAGCGCCGAGTTTCAGTCGGGCTCCGAGCAGATACAGGATCTGCCCTGTCCCTGCCTGGGGAAGGGTGAGGCCATGGGTTTGTGGGAAAATGTTTTTCCCTCCCCTGGACTGCCCGTAGCAGTCGGCTGGGCCGGCTCTGAATTGCGTGGGCCGGGGAAATGGGGGGGGAGTTAACAATTGTAGTGCCTCTGGCTTGGAGCGGAGCCACGGCAAACAATCCTCTCCTGGCCGCGCTCCAGATCTGACAAAATACGGAGGTGATACCGTATTCGTACCTACACGCTTTCATCCCAAATCACCTCCCGAAAGCCCTGCATGATTCTCCCGTCTGTGATGAATCCCTCTGCTTAGCCACAGAACAAGACAGCCTGTCCACAGCGCTGCAGCCAGGAATCCCGTCCAGCATCCCTGCGAGGCCTCTGCTTTTGAAATTACAGCTGTGGATCTGGCAGCCAGTGGTGGGACCTGAGGTTAGGAGGTGATGTTGACTGAAGACGTGCGGACAGGGCATTCCAGGCATGCACGGGGTTAAATCAGAGGTGTCAGTTCACTGGGAGGTAACAGATAGGTCCTGTGCTTTCCAGAAGCGTTGCCCTCCCTCCCACATTCCAGCTGCTGCAGCTTTTCACAGCTGGCCACTCTCCGGGGACGTTTCCCAGAGCTGAGCAGGAGGGAGGGAAGGGAGCGGCCGTGGTCCCAACATGGGAGGGGGGTTGGTGGCTGGGCTGACCTCTGACCATCCCCCCCCCCCCCAAGGGAACCTTGGGCTGGAGCCCTTCAGCCCCAGGAGCCGGCTGGCACAGGCAAACCTGGGCAATCCCAGGTCCCTGGCAGGGATCCACCCGCAGCCCTGGCCTGGAGAGTTTTTCCTGCTGCAGAGAAGGGACATCAATCTTTGCAGCTCGCTTATTCCTTGGCCTCCGAAGCAGGGTAGCCAATTAGTGTTGGGTGTGATGGATGGCTTAGCCCCGTCCTCGTGACACCCATCCTCTGGAAACAGCTCCCTCCACGTAGAGGCACAGCCAGCCGTAGCGGGGGACGGCTCTCGCCAGCCTCCAGAGTCCCAGAGGGTCCCACAGGGGTCCTGGGGACGGGGACAGGCGCTGCAGCGATGCTTGCTGAGCTCCCCGAGACCATGCAGGAGGGGAAATAGCCCCTGGGCCAGGGTTGATAATTCAGGGCTTGGGGAGAGGTTTCCTCTAATAATTCCTTGGCTTGGCTGTGGCAAAGCCCGTAGCTCTCTGGGGAAGAGCAGATCGGCTCTGGGCAGAGGTTGGCCACCCACTGTCTGTGGCTCTGCGCTTGGGGCCAGGCTTTGCCACCGCAAGGAAGGGTACCGTGGGAATAGCTTGCACGGCCGCTCGGTGAGAGGCAAGCCAGCCGCAGAAACCCCATTTCTGCACTTAGACCCCACCTCCCCTTCCCTGGCATCACGCTTTGTCCGCAGCGGGGTACATCTGCCCGCTCGCTCCTGCGAGAGATGGGCGATGCTTACCGAGACCTGGCTTCCCTCGTGCGCAGCTAAGCCCATTTAATCCTTCCCTGTCGTTTCCATTGAACTGACCTGCGAGGGGTCTCAGCACCGTCTCTGCGTCGGCTGCTCCGTGAGGCAGCTAGCCCTGGGCTGCTTCAGATGGCCCTTGCAATCCCCCAGGGCTCGCTGGGGGCGATTATAAACGACGCTCCAGGAGCACCGGCTGGAAAATGGATCCGATTACAGGAGAAGTGAGTTTTGGGGCCCCCGCTCTGTTCGTAATGAAGTGTAATCCTAGAAAAACATGTTGCCAATTACACTTCAATTGAACCCAGATAATGATGCTTAGACAAGGCCCAGAAAAGACGGAGTCTGGACAGTGAATTCCTTTCTAATGGAGAAGAAAAGTGTTCCTCCGTGGCAGGTCTGGGCTCTGCTTGGTTCAGGCTCATTGTGATACGAGCAAGAGCCTGAACTAACCAATCTCTGGATCCCATTTAAGTGGTTTTATCAGTGGAAAGAGTATTAATCTCTCAAAAACACATGTTTATGGGAAGTTTAGTTTGGAGATGTACGTATTTTTAACTGAAATCACTTTGGAAAGGGAGGCGGAATGGGTCTCAAAACTGCTAAAATAACACATTTCTAATTCTTCTGGTTCAAAGCAACTTTTCATTTTGAAATGTAAGCTAGTAACAGCTCAGTTTCCTGACCACTTTTTATAGTGAAAATTAAAACAAAACATCAGAATTATAGAAACAAAGTGCTATAATCTAACGCAAATGTTTTATCCTCATTTTTGGGGGGTTTACAAACACTTCTGAGACGTCAGCTTTCCATTCCAACGCAGGATGGCTCGTTCAGGTTCTCCGTCATTTTACTTTGGGAGGGAGGACAGTGTGGTGGTTCAGTCTCAAAAAACGGTCACGGGGGCCGTGCCTCGCTCAGCCCCTGTGTGCTGGGCTGGGGCAGGGGTGGGTGAAGGGCAGGCGGTAGCTGGCATTTTTGGCTTTTACGGGAGCTGCTTGTGAGGTGCTGGGGGATTGCAGACGTCTCGGTGTTGGCGGGTGCAGTGCGAGTGAGCTGGCAGAGATGGCTGAGGCAGATAGGGAGCACCCGACCACGCGGCTGGGCGCCTCCTCGCACGGGAGACGGGTGGTGGGGTGGCTTGGCTGGCCCGCGCGGCGACGGGCTGTTATCGCAGCCACGGTCTTTGCAAAAGGCTTTGGGAAACCCACGTGTTGCCAGATCTCAGCGCTGATTATTTTATTCAAAATAAAAGGCATTATTTTTGTACTGCGAACCTCCACTTCAGCTCTCTCCCTCCTCCCCTCTCTCCCACACGCACACGTTTTTGCTGCCTTGGGGAATTTTAGCAGCGGAGGGCTCTGAAAAACAGACTCCCACCTCCTTCCCGCAAGCTGAGGGAAAGCAAGATGCTCTCTAGACGCTGGGCTGCGGGTCAAAGTTTCCAGCATTATGGAATGAGACAAGAAAACAGCAATTCATCCTAGTGTTGTAAAACCTAAAGTTGGGCTTTGGTCGGGTTGTTTTACAGGGTAGGTCTCAAATGCCCTGGCAGTGCCATGAGCTGGCACTTGAAGATGCTCCAAGGCTGTGGGAGCGTGGCAGGAGGCCAAGCTCCCGGCAGGACCACTGTGGCATGGTGCCGGGGTGCCGAACCCATCCCGACGCCTTGGAGCACGGTGCCACCGCTGCCCTCCCGGCCCTCGGCCGTGGCCACTGATTAATCCCAGGCGAGGGCCCTTTGAGCGGCGTCCTCAAACAGCACCGCGCTTCGAATAAGCTGGTTTCCATCTGAATCATAAGTCTCCAAAAGTGCCTGCGCCGCGCAGAGCCGGGCAGACATGTGTGTGCGTGTGGGGCTGGATGTTGATTTTTCCCTGAAACAACTCAAGGCTTTATCAGTCCCATCTCTTTCCCACGGTTTTCTGTTGCCAGTGAGGTCACTGGTCCCTTTAAACTGGGGCTGAGGCCAATGTGCAGCGGGTGGAAGGGGGGCCGTGGGGAAAGGGGGG
>NW_010534254.1:301-818 GCF_000687285.1 Phaethon lepturus | reverse complement strand
GCTAGGAGAAAGAAACCGAGGGACGAGGAAGCAGTTCCTACCTCACCTCCCCCTTATATTCCACCACCCTCTCCTCCGCAGCCTTCGGCACCCCCCCATCGGTGGCACCAGGGTCTGAGAATGACTCAGTTCCAAGTTCCCCTGAGGAAAATAGGGTAGTAACCCGTAGCCGAACTAGACGGAGAAAGGAGCAGGCGCAGAGTTATACCCCCTTAGAGAAATTGCGATGGGGGGACCTCAGCCTGGCGTGGGATATGTATCCGTCCCACTTAACTCAGGGGATGTGAGAGAATTTAAAAAAGAAATGGGGAGTTTGTTGGAAGACCCCTTAGGGGTCTCGGAAAAATTAGACCAGTTCCTAGGTCCTAATATATATACCTGGGATGAGCTACAAGCGATTTTGAATATTTTATTTACGTCTGAAGAGAGAGATATGATCAGACGAGCTGGAATGAGGATATGGGACCATCAACATCAAGGAGGTCCGGCAGCAGATATAAAGTGGCCAACCCAAAAA
>NW_010534254.1:0-222 GCF_000687285.1 Phaethon lepturus | reverse complement strand
CATTAACAAAGCATTTACCGAACAGCAAAAGAAGGATGAAACCCCTACAGAATGGTTAGAAAGATTAAGGAAGAGTTTAAAAGATGGAGGACTGGCAGCAAAGGGGATTAGATGAGTTACTCTGGGAGGTGCAGAAGGTTTATGTCCGCAGAGAGGAAGAACAGCAGTACAGAGAGGTACTCCGCCCAGATGGAATAACCCATCGGGACCCTCTGGAAAGGA
>NW_010534253.1:2430-2750 GCF_000687285.1 Phaethon lepturus | reverse complement strand
GGGGCGCAGGTGCCACGGGCGGCAGCGGAGGGGACCTCCTGGGACAGGGAGCCGGAGCCGGGGCACCCAGGGCTGCCCCCCCGTCCTGCACACCCTGCAGGCAGTTATTAAGGGTGACACAGCCAGCCTAAGTAAGGACTTGCAAAGCCCACTAAATCTCTAGCCATCCCTTAAATAAAACTTTATGCTGGCTAATAAATTTTAATGCCACTTGTCAGTGCTTGATAACTGCAATCATTTAATGGAGGAGGAGAAACCCCAGTGCTGGAGCGCAGCGGCTGTGCCGTGTGCGGTGCCCGCAGTGCCCACAGTGCTGCCCC
>NW_010534253.1:0-2259 GCF_000687285.1 Phaethon lepturus | reverse complement strand
GCTGCTGGCCGTGTCCGCCCAGGGAACAAGCAAATCCTGCCAGTTCCCTCCCTCCTGGCAGTAAATTGGCCCTTCCTGGTGTGCGCTGAGGAACCGACATCTTCTAGGGCTGGAAAACAACTGCAGTCCGAGGAGAGGAGCAAAGGGCTCTGCAGGTGACGTTCACACTGAAGCTTAATGACAGCAACACCAGTGTGACACAGCTCACTGTTTCACATGCACCACGTCTGCTCAGTTGATGTCTTGATTTTCTCATCCTCAGACTGCGCTGCGTGGTGCAGTTATGAAGTCTGTTGGCAGCCCTGACCATTACGCAGCACAAACCCGCAATTTCAACGCCACATTTGCGTCCAGTTGAGGATAAGAAGTGTAAGAAGCGTGTCTGCGAGGGTGAGGTCTGGCCCCTGGCATAACGCACACAGTGGGGCTCTGGCCCTTGGCTGCAGCTGCTCAGCCACACTGCAATAATAAATAATGATAATAATTATTACAGGAGCAGCATGAATTTCCTACCAAATTAAATCACACAATGAATAATTTTCATGTTTTATTAAACAAAAGCCTCTCTGAAGAGGTTTGATGGTGCCACAGTGTCTTTTGGTTTGCCACAGCAGGGCATCGTGACAGACCTGAGCACAAGCCTGCTGTGGAGGGAGGGGGGCACGGATGGCCCCTGCTTCCCTCCTTGCTTCCGCGTGCCCACGCTGTGCTCACGGTTTGCACAGACCCTCAGGCAGGCACAGGGACGCTGCTGCACCCCTCTGAGCAGAGGCGAGCGGACCCTCCCCTCGCGCACTCCTCCGAGTTTCGGCAGGGCAGCATGGAAAGCTCGGGTGGGAAGAGGGGGCTGTCCCCGCTCCACCGGCCAGAGCTGTCGCCACCAGCCGAGCCCGGAAAAGGCTCCGTCCTCAGCCGGGGCAGGAGACCTGCTTCGCCGTGCCTGTGAAATCCAGGCCTCATTAGCACGGCTTTAAGCCGGTCTGAATTAGCACGGCTTTAACCCGCTCATCCTCTGGCCATCTATTTTAGGAAACACATAAAGCCAGGGAAAACATATCCCTACGTGGCCTCCAAGCTGAGCCACCGTGTGAGTGTCGTCCCCTCCCCGCGGCGGTCTCGCAGCACCCCGCAAGCCCTGCGGGCTGCAGCGCCGGGGGCAAACCTCCTGGCTGGGTGGGCCTGTAGGAACTTGGCTCGGTCCTGCGCTCTGCCAGCCTGGTGCTTGAACCCAGCCCCTGACGTGGGCAAATAGTTGGGTTTTGTTAATTTGCTGGTTGAACAGGGAGCGAGGAGAGTAAAAAGCAATTTATGCTATCTCAAACTGGTAATTTTCAGTGTGTTTGGGGATAGAAAATAAAAGCATTTGCTTTTGGAAGAATTAAATGTTGTGTTTGGGATTTGGGGGGGGGAATTGTAAACAATAATCAAAAAAGTTTTCAATTTTCAGAAAACTGCATTTGAGGCCAACAAATTTGTTGTATTTCAAAAAAATATTCCATAGTCTGGGAACGGCATTTTTCATCACTAATTCAAAACACTTTCCCAGCTTTACTGAGGACCCTGAGCCAGGGTTAACGCCAGAGTTTATCCAACTGCAGCATCTCTCAGCCTCTTCCCATGCATGCAAGAGGCCGCTGGGACCTGGCTGCATGGCCAAGGTAGTGACTGCTGCTGAGAATGGCAAATCCCACCACAGCCCCACTCGTAACCCTGCTGATCGATGGTCTCGCTCATGGGGTATTCAATTTTTTGGGGTCTGCATTGTACACTGCAGTAACGGTTATGGTTGAGTGCCTGCAGGGCCTGGCCAGCAAAACCAAGTGAAAGGAGTCACCTCTGAAGGTGGCGTGTGGGAACAGATGAGATTTAACTTGCTGGACAGGGAAGCATCATGCAGGCAGGAGATCCGTGTGGAAAGGATCAGCTCGCTTCGCATAATAGCATTTCCTTCCTCCGCTCGCCTCACATGCCGCCTTGCAGCACGGCTGCACACTGAGATTTCATGTAATTTTGTTTTAGTGCAGAATTTAATGTTAAGTTTAAATATGTAATTATCTTTAATTGAAATTACATCCATGCTTTTCATTAACAAGATGCAAAGAGTGAGCAGTGTAACGCAGAGATGCGAGATCCAGGCTGCACGGCGCACCGGACCAGGTTTGCGCTGCCCTGGGCCTGCGCCGGGCCGAGTCCTGCCAACTCGCACAAGAAGTTTCACAAGGCGGGTGCGCGAGGGTGCCCAGGACCGGGGGGGCCGAG
>NW_010534252.1:0-2324 GCF_000687285.1 Phaethon lepturus | reverse complement strand
CTGTCCTTATCTTGACCCACAAGCTTCTCGTGATATTTTCTGTCCCCTGTCAAGCTGAGGAGGGGAGTGATAGAGTGGCTTTGGTGGACACCTGGCATCTAGCCAAGGTCAACCCACCACAACAGGAATGAAAGGAAGGAAGAGCTGTGTAACTGGCCAGTCTTTGGGCATACTAAACCACAGCAGTGCCTCTGGGCTAGGTTACTGGTAGATCAGACACTTCACAGAGCATTTCCTTCTACTGCCTTTTTTATCACATTATGGAGGATGGTTCATTCCAGTGGCCCGTGAGCAAAAGAGGGTCATAAGAACTTCATGTCCTTGTTGCATTAACACCCGTGTATCTGAATATCCTGGTCATGGCCTGATTGGAGCTAAAGGACTGAGGTGACCCTAAGCTTTAAAAAGAGTGCCAGAGGACTGGGAAAGCACTCTAATGCACTTCCTCTAGCTTATCCGGTTATGACTACTCTAGCACAATAGTGTTCAGTGAAATACAACCCTCCTTTATATTTCTGTGATTATTATACAAGCCTGCTTTCCATCTCCCTTGCTTGCAATACATTTTTTTCAAATTTACAGTAAAATCTAGTTAATATGCATTACATTTTTGCATCTTAAAAGGATATTAGGATGACACACGTCTGAAATAATTCAATAGTTTTATAATAGGTTTGTATCATCCATTGCTATTTAAGGCATTAAAAAATGCATTGTTTGTCTCAGCAAGCACACCACTTACCCTCAGCATAGGGCCATTCTGGAACACATGGGGTTTGTCACAAACTACACAGTATTCATTCAACACTGGTATCCGCTGCTCAGCAAATTCAATAGTCTGAGAACAATGAAAATGAGAAAAACAACATCTGCTTAAAAATAATTAACAGTCAGCTCATGTTCCACAGTGTTTCATAAATGGGCAAGATATGAAATCTTACCTGCACAAGAAAGCCACGGTCTTGTACCAGAATACATTTTGCACCATAATTTTGCTGCAAGGAAAAAGTTCAGGCAACTTCAGTGTTGGTAGACTAATTATAAGTAAATGGTAAAACATTTGTATCTTTTGCATGCAAATATGTTAAACAATATTTGCATCTAAAAAGATCTTTCATTTGCATAAATCAACCATTACAAATAATCAATCCTTTTATTGTTTGCTGAGTGTGGGGTAGATTTTTAGCATTTCTTTTTAGTTCTTAAATCTGATGAGGTTTAGTATCTCAGCATCTCAGAACCTTTAATCTCAAATGGAAACACCAGTGCCTTCATTCTAATAAAATGACATTTGGTAACTTCCTTTAAATTTTAACTGTGTATTGTCTGTCCAAATATGGGCTATATGTTTAGGACTGAATGAATAATTTAACTCTCAGAACAGCTGAAAATCTTTTTCTTTTATATATTTACTAAGATCTCACTTCTGTGAGCATCACGCTGACAGACCTCTCTGCTCAGATCCCACTCAGATTCTTTCTGCCTTTTTATTTCAACGTATAACAAATAAATTAGAAGGAACTTTTGTTATAGGAGACACTAAGTTACAAAAGTCCCTCTGGGCTGATATCTATTTCAGCCAAGCCTTGTTTTGAATAAGAGTCAGATCATCTCCATTTACAGCTTTTTGTGGTTTTGTTTTTGTTTATAGTCTTATTTCCTTTCATTTCTCTAACTGCTTATTTGGGAAACTTTTCCCTTTTTTCTCCTGGGAAATAATCCTCCTAATTGTATTCATATATGAGATTCAAATATTTAAGCTGAGAACTGAAGAGAAATTAGGGTCCTGATTCATTGCTTCCACATTCCACTGACTTCAAATTGCAGTTAGACACCCAGGTTACCCATATATCTGGTGCCTGCATGTAAAATGTGAAATAGACTCTTGATGCCATTCTGCTAACATCAGTCAAACTGCATCTGACCATGTACGTGATGGTTTTCCCGCAAATTAAATGCTTTATAGCAATAAATCACTGGTAGTTTTTATAGACTGTCAAGCAGGGCTTGTATTTTTTCCATATCAGCTGATAACATCAGTAAGAAAACCACTTAGTCAACTCTTCATTATCTTATAAAAACCAATGAGACTTTGTATTAACTTCAGAAGAGAAAAGTCTGCTAAGTTAAGACATTCTTTGCTGATTCAGAAAAAAATGAATCTCTAAACCGTGACAAGTAAAAAGTGTATTGGCTCACCTTAAATTAATTTTGCTGTGCACATTACAGGAACCAACCACACAGCATGTATATAAAATATTTTATGATAGTATATCACTTCTTTTAGATTTGATGAGTGTCCTGGTTTCAGCCAGGGTAGAGTT
>NW_010534251.1:0-1182 GCF_000687285.1 Phaethon lepturus | reverse complement strand
CTTCATCCCCTCCAGCATCTTCATCCCCTGCAGCATCTTTACCCCTTTACAGCATCTTCACACCTTACAGTATCTTCACTCCCTTGCAGCAACTTCATCCCCTGCAGCATCTTCATCCCCTGCAGCACCTTCATCCCTTGCAGCGTCTTCACCCCTTAACAACATCTTCACCCCTTTACGGCATCTTCACCCCTTTATGGTGTCTTCACCCCTTTACAGCATCTTCATCCCCTTCCACCATCTTCATCCCTTTACAGCATCTTCATTCCTTTACAGCACCTTCATCCCCTGCAGCATCTTCATCCCCTGCAGCATCTTTACCCCTTTACAGCATCTTCACACCTTACAGTATCTTCACTCCCTTGCAGCAACTTCATCCCCTGCAGCATCTTCATCCCTTGCAGCACCTTCACTCCCTGCAGCACCCTCTCCCCTTGCAGCATCCTCATCTTTCTCATCCCCCTCTCCCCTCGCAGCACCCTCTCCCCTCGCGGCACCTTTCCCCCTCGCAGCACCCTCTCAGCAGTGCCATACCACGCTGGGGGTCCCCTCCCAGCCCTCTGAAGCAGAAGACCCCTCCTCAGCAGGGGCAGGAGCCCCCATCTGTCACCCAGCAGCTAGAAATGAGTGCAGCAAAGGGGCCCCAGTGCTGCTGGTAAGCAAGAAATCCTGTTCCCACCACTTCTGCCTGTTCTACCGCGCCACGCTGTGTGTTTTTTGGGGGGGACAATCTGCACATCTGGCCTCTCATCTTATGCGACGGAGCTGATGGGACACCCGCAGTGCTGGGAAGAAAATGCCAGCAAAGGAGGAAAAAAAAATAAAATAAAAAAGGACATTTACTTCTCCCACAAGAGGCCCTTTGGCTTTTAAAAACTCCCAGCGTCGACAGGTCAGGGGAATACGGGTGATGGGAGCGGGGAAAGAAAGGCTTGAAGGAGAAGCAGCAAATGTTTGAAGAGATTGGAGAAAACGCCCTCCTAATCGTTAAGTGCTTCTTGTAAATTATTCATCGGCTGGTCAGAGAGGCGCAAATCTATTCAGCGAGAGGGCAGAAGGGTAGGAAAACACGGTTAGGCTGAGCCCAGCGTAAAGCTCAGCCTAAGGTCAGAAAGCTCGTCCAGCAGACAGCAGCCCCAAACCTTGGTAAGCCAAGGGGGTCTACCCCTTTTGGGGGGGGGG
>NW_010534250.1:696-53052 GCF_000687285.1 Phaethon lepturus | reverse complement strand
CTCCTCTCCTCTCCTCTCCTCTCCCTTTCTCTCTCCTGCCTTCCCTCCCTCCCAGGGTAAAAATTTGCCTGATTTTGGAAGCAGAATACTTAAACTCAAAAGATCTTCTTACTGCCAAATGAAAGGAAGGGGTTCAGGTGAATAAACACAGATGTTTTGTGCCCTTTAAGATGCTGCAGGGTGCCCAAGATGTCTGGGCTGGCTGATCTAACACAGGGGATCCACCCCCTCCCGGAGCAGGGGAAGGATGCCCACTTCTGTCCAAACTGGCACAGGAACACCCAAATCTCCTTCAGAGTGCCTCTACCTGGAACTGTTCCAGTACAACTACTCTGCATTAAAACAACCCACAACCCTATACCTTATTCTGGAATAATTTTCGTGTAAGCTATCATCCTAAATTGCCTGCCACAGACAGCTTGGTTAACAACCTAATCAAGGCTTGCCTCAAGACGTTATTTAGAATCATTAACAATAGAAAGGAGAGGCTAATGGGCATCTACACCGGGCCGTGCGTGGAAACATTGGCAAGACTTTTTGGGAACAAAACTTGGGACTGTCTATGTGCAAATTGCGTTGGTTTAACTAAGGAACAGGATTTAAAATAGATGTATTTCAAACAGTGAAATAGGTTGTGTCAGCTCTTTTAAATCAATATAAGCCTGACAGAGCTTGGTTTAACTTATATTGAGTTAAAAGTAAACCAGAATAAGCTGCTTGTAACCCAACATTAATGTGTCTACACAGAGTTTGTATTGAATTAATGAAACAGATTTTAAATCAATTTAAGTCAAAACAGTGCTAGGTCTGTGTACAGACAAAAGTTTAATTGGAAAATGATTGATTAGATATGGATAATGCAGCCAATGTTGGGAGATATGAGAAAGAAATCAGGATCTGGACATAATGAAAAAACCTGAATGGATATGTCCAGGCAGCATTGTGCAATGTTCAGATACATAAATAAAAGGAAAAATATTTAGATTGTAGCCACTTTCCTACATAATATAAGGTCCCCACGCATCAATATTCATTACTAGGTACGCAGGCAGATTGTATAGGTATGGCAAAAGGATGGAAGTTGAAAGTGGATGCATGGGGAAAGGGTCTAAACCAGAATAAAAGGCTCACGTCCTTAAAAAAAGAAACAAGAATGCCACCTGGAACACTACTGTGGAAACAACAAATACAGCAGAACGGGTCTTACCGCCCGTGGGTTTTTTTTCCTCCACTTCTCAAAGTTCTTCACGCTTTAGCATTCTGAAAGGAAAAGATAATGCAAAGATCGTTTTCTGGTACTGTTTGAGATGATTGCCATTTTTTAGACGAGAACTGTTTTACTACCCAGAGCCCCTCAAAAAAATTGAAGATGTTCTCAGCAAAATATAAAAATTAGTAATGAAAAATATAAATGCTCTTTCAACTTGAGCAGGGACTCACTTCATAATTTACACTATCTCTACTTGAGAAGAGAACAACTTCACTGCTCATGAGTTATTGGTTTTCCTCTCTTCATTATACATTCCTTGTCTGTGTCTCTATCTATTTAGTGCATGTTCTTCCCACTCCCTCGTCAATGCTCTTAGATACCAGGGATATAGTTGAGACTCGGTGCACAAAGAACTTTCATTTTAATACACAGCAAATTAGAGGCACAGCACATGCATGTATATGTAGCGTACCAGACTATTAACCTCGAAAGTGGATTCATCCTCCTTGGGTAATCTTTTGCCCACATCCCACTACTGTTTTCTAACATTTGCAAACCAATTAATTTATTTCTTGGAAGGAGTGCTTTGCAGAATTTACCGGTGACAGTATGTGTCAGAGAGGATATGTTAAAATGAAATCAGAAGTATTGTCGTTGTTGACAGGAAGCCGAGTGATGTGAACTGCGTACAGTATATACGGAAATGTGGTTGCCCAATAAATTTGTTGTTGTCTCAAACAAAGACAAAAATAGGTATAACTAGCCTGATACTGTTTAGTTATGAACAGATTGAGGGTTTGGGTTTTAGTCACTGAAAATGTGATAAACAACATTGTGCATTAATGCAGAAAACAGATTGAGCTTTTTAATGGTACATCAAATAAGACTTTATTAGCATCTATTAGGTTCAACCCAAAGCCCAGGAAATAGCATTAATGAGCATCATATATCAGTCTGTCTGTTATTAGATAACATTATCCCTTAAAACTAGCAAGTCATATAGTACTTCATACTTTTTACCTTTATCTTTAGAATTAGCTGCTGACATCCTCTCCTGTTACACTGGCCTTACTATTAGTAATAGTGAACCAATTTATAAACCCATTAGTGACACTTTTTCCCAAAGATAAAAACAGTCAAAATTATCTGGCAGCAATTAATCTTAATGGCTGTATGCAGTAAACAGCAATGGGCTAATTCCAGCTCTGTCAGCCCCATCAAACAATCCCACATTAGGCAGCTTTTCACTGATCCATTAAGCATATTCAGAACAACAACAAATTCAATGCTGAAGGCATATGCACTAAACATTACAACAGTGATCTTCTGAAGCCATCATTATCTCTTAAATAGTACTTCCCCCATGTATTATCATTATGCTGTACATTAGAAATACTTTGATTAAACTCCCTTAATTCATAACAGCCAGCTGCAGACCATTTATGCAGTTAATCTCAACACAACAGCTATTGAGGAAATATAACAAATGAAGGCTGTAAACTGGAAGTCATTACTACGAAAGATACTGGTTTCCTAGCCCTCGTAGTGCAAAGAGCATGGCAAGATTGTACTTTAGGATGATGATAATGCAGACTGAAACCGCTAATGACCTTCCACATGTCCTGCAACTTGTGATGCAGAGTTGCAGCTGTAAAGGTGTGTGCAGGAGCAACCTGACAAGCCATCGGTAGGAATGGCAAAAAAAAACCAGGAACCCCTTGCCCACAGGACCAAAATATCAGTCAAGACCTGGCTTGCAAACTGCAACCTCTCCGTGGCTTTGCTGGCTTCGTCTGGAGTTAGCGGTAATTTGTCTCTGTGAAAGAACAGTTCTGATTTCCTCTTCTGTGAAGCTCCAGTTAGTAGCAATGACACTTTGAAAGACTGCAGACCTTTGAGTTTCCTTTCCTACAAGTAATAGCTGTTTTTAGAATTTTTATTAGACTGTTTTCTCTTTAACGTATAATGGATATGGTGTGGCAAGGAAATTTGCATAAAGCTTTCCACGATGATGTAAACAAAACAGTATTATCAGGACAGGAAGGAAAACAGTAGCTAATTTATATTTCCACTCTGACCTGAAATTCACATAAGGTATCCTCATTCATCATCTCATAACATGAAAATGTTAAATAGATAAAAGTTGGTGGTATTTTCTTAAGTTTTCATCAAAGGTATTCCATTAAAAATATATATTAAAAATTCACTGAGAAGGTTTCATGCTGCACACTAGGGAAAAACAGGAGCTAAGTTTGTGTTACTAATCTAGATCGTACCTTTTCTTAATTTAAAAAATACCCCAAGAAATCTGTGGGATTTGGGTACAAAAACCACTTTCACAAATTCTTTACTTGTCAAGTGTAAAGAAACCATAAAAATATTAATGAATAAGGTCTATGTGTTTTACAGTTCTTCACCATATATAAATAGTTTATTTTATTTTAAAGATATAAACCACAGACACAGTGTCTACCTTGCAATGAAGTGATCAAATAAATAAAACTTCAATTTGGCATGAGCCTAGCTGCCAGTTCTGATCTTAGTTCCAGTTCATAAGTCCAGCTCACTCGAAGGTGGAATGCAAAACCTCCGCAGCACCTTCAGGACCCGCACTGAGGAGCAGGCAATGGCGTGCAACGGGCAACACCACCCTTTAGAGGCCCAGAAGAATCAACTGGTACTTTAGTTAAAAGCGAGGTGAATAGCCTCACTGCAAGTCCAGCTTCGTACTTCTCTTACTTTCTATAGTTCACGCACTGCTGGAACACGTGAGGCTGCAGCTCACTGTGAGCAACCTGCACAACCGGGTACGGCACGCGGCACGGCACGCAGGATACGCCGGCTCGCTCGTGAGCAGAGGGGTGACGTGGCCACTTTTCAGACGAGTGCTCACAGAGTCTTCCCTCTGTGTGGGGAGGCAGAGCCGTGCTAGATGTTGTGCACCTCCTAAGCAGCCAATTTTGCAAAGATATGTTCCATCCCCACCGTAAACCTAAGCAGACCAGAATCACACACTATCATAGTATTCTCCCTTTCAGAGGGAGAAGAATGGACTGTTCTTCAGATGCAGATTTCAAACCGGCACTCTTCCTACCTCCACAGCGCCTTGCCGTACGATCTTAGGTAAGTCACTTTATGTCTCTGTGCCTTGGTTCCCCATCTCTAGAATGTTGACAAGGTGACTTTTGCCACGTGGCAGAGCTGTTGCCAGATCTAACCGGTAACGTGTACGGCACTTCCAAGGTCTTTGATCGGAAAGACAAACAGAAAAAAAATTGCTACATCACTTATGCTAAGGTGTTCTGCTTCTTGGCTATCAAGACTGGCTCCCATGATCATAGTGATGTAGGACCTTTAGGCATCAAGAAGTCTGCTTATACGGCAGAGGTACCATGTGTCCTTGCAAAACCAGCACTGCCTCCCGGCAGGTCTGAACAACGTCTGACATGATGGGAATGAGCAGAGATGATTGTGGCCCTCAGAAGGCAGGAGCTGAGTGCGCAGGAACTACATCCCTGCCTCCAGCCTTCACTGACACAACAGTGAGCAATCTGCTTTTTAACAAGCAACAGTAGATAGAGCAGCTTCGGGAAATTATTCCTCCTTGTCGTTCTCATTCATGCTGTTCTAGAGCAAATTGCATGCCAGTCTTTGGAAGTACATGAGATGAACTTAATCTTTAGCTCATTTCTGGTGGTCTGGAGATAACCTATAACAAGAAAAGCACCTGGAAACCAAAGCTTGTTCCTTAACCCAGTAGAAAAAGAAGGTTGGGAAATTAAATTTTTTCTTGCACAGAAGCATTGCTAGATACAACAACTTCAGGCAACAAGGAACATCAGACACCCTGTGGAAAATCAAGACCCCAGCAGACTCTGAGCACTCAAGAGCAAGGCATCCTGTGATCAAAGATTTCAAAGTCTGAAAATTTTCACTTAGTTGCTAAACACAGTTGCCGTTTCCTACTGAACAGAGTTCTCAGTGTCCCAGATGTAACTTATAAGTTTCACCTATATAAGCTATTAATTTGGGGAAAAGTATTTTTTCCCAAACTTGAAGAGAAACTGACTCACCATCCTCCCCAGTAGGCAGGAAGATCTGTGAAATGATGTGACAATTATAAGTTACAAAATGTGCCTGAGACATTATATGTAACCATCTTTGTCCAGCTTCACATTTTTTTTCCTTTCCCAGCAGTATTTGTTTCCTTAAATAACAGTGGAACATGTCATAAGCAATGCATTGTCAACAATTTATTTTAATTTTCAAGATATGATTTGCTTGGATGTAACCTCTGCAGTAGGAACCTGCTAACCTTTGGAATAAAGCAGATCTGCTCATCTTCCTCTCCCAGAAAACGGAGCGACAGAATTTGTCACCTCACAGTGGGCCCAATTCTAGGGAGCACTGAGTAATGGATACTCTGCAGATGACAAGGAGTACAGCTAAGAACGACAAGTTATTCCCAGTTTCTACTTTCTCACACCAATGCAAAAATGTCACTTGGTTGCAGTTTTACCAGGCAACAGGTTTGTTTGGTTTTTTTTGGCTCAGGCTTCTTATGACTGACTGCAGAAGAATATATGGCTATGTATATACCCTTCAAATGCAGTAACAGGGGGGCTACTCTGCTTGCTTTCCAAGGACCATTTACTAATCTTGAATTTAGCTAACTGAGCAGCGTAGCAGGGAGTTTATAAAGATTCCCATAATTCTGCCTAGCACGCGATCCAAGCACAGAGCTCTTACTGTACCAGTAAGAATTTGGGACTAAAGAGAAAATGTATACCTACTGAGTTGCTTGCAGGAAATGGGTTATGTTAATTGCAGATGAATTTTATAGATGGGTTTTATTTTAAATTATGGACATTGTTGCTTCTTAGTTTGACAATGTGTGAACAGTCAGATGTGAAACGAGCTGTATAATGTCCTAGTATTTCACAAAGGGAATATGATATTGATGAGAACCACAAAATAGTTTGGCCATATTATGATATATTTTTCCTATTATTGCCATATTTCAAAAGGGTCAAACCTGATTTTCAAAACAAGAATATTGTTCTCTTTGGTCTAAGCTAACATCAGGTCACACAACAGTGGTAAGGAACTTTGACAATATTCTACTGATTTTACTGATGAAATTCCTAAGGTGTGACTTTGACTAGCCAATTTGGGACTGCAGTGCAACGTGCATGAAAGTGGTATGGACTGCTTATAGAATTATTGCTATTAATGGCCTTAATAAGTAGCAGAAGAACATGAATTATGAGTTAAAGGAGCACATATCTACTGAGACAACAGAGGAGAAGAACACTTCACAGGTTTTATTTTGTTCACTTATTTATTCAGTCGTCCAATTTTATGATTTTTTTTTTCCCAGTTCTTCAATCTTTTTATACCTTTGGAAGAATTTCCACATAAAAGAAGTTTCCTTTTTCTTCAGTGGGACAATTAATGTGTGCAAACTTTAACTGGGTCCAAGTATAAGCTCTGTGTGCTGACAGAATGTTAAGAAATCAAGTCCAATGAGTGGTCAGATAGCACACAAAACTAACTCTAGAAATCATGGAAAGCATACTGATTTATAGAAAGCAGGACTATGGAGCATAGGGTTTCCATCTCGAAGGGACAGAATATAAGCAATGAAATGGAGAAGTGTTTTTCAACCTTTGTGAATTTGCAGACAATCTAAAAATATTTTTAGTGGTGAGGAATACCTATGTAATATATTTAAGCTTACAGATAATAAAACATCTTTTTCAGGAAGCCCAAGGATCCCCAAGGGTTCACAGGCTATAAGCAAGAAATCACTTAAATGAATAATACCAAATTATCTACCCGATTCTAGCTTTGTTTCTTAGTTTGCCATGTTGTGTTGAATCTGCCTTATTAATTATCTGGAGTTATGTTACTATTACAAAGAAATGTGAAGCTGGACAAAGATGGTTACATAATTTACATTTTCATATTTCTAGATATGAATTTCTACATATCTAGAAATAACAAAGAAACCTGGAGAAGTAATTTTACTGAATTTCATTATATCTCTTCTAAGAAAAACTGTATTTCATGTAGGAAAGAAAAGGAATAAAACAATGATTCCATTCATATACAATGTGTCAGTAATTTATAACCAATTTATCAATGGCCACGCAGCTGCACTCACTGTAGTTTAAAAAAAAAAAAAAAAAGCTCATATAATGCTTACATAGTCTCTGAAAGCATAGCATCTTAATAAAGAAGAGGAAGCCGCCGGAGTAATTAGAAAGGTATATTGTAGTGCATATAATGGCAGAAGGATGTTTGTATTATAGTCCAACACATCATTAAGGATACAATTGTTATTTAATGTGGCACAATCATCTTTCTACTCTTCATGAAATCCACTTAAGTAATTACTTTTCTTAGCTCATTGGCTCTATGAACTGACAGTTTAGCAAAGTGCTATGTCTAAAGAAATACTGAATTTCCATTTTTATAATACCCTAACTTTTTAAGCTTGACTGTTACTGCTTACCTGGAATGGCCATTTTCTCATTTCAAAAACTGGTGAGGAGAGTGGGGAGAGGAGGGGAAAACTGGATGGTGGGGAGAGAGGGGAAAGAAGTACTAAAATGTTCCAGAGCTCTCTTAAAAAATGAAAATATTAAATGAAAAGCCCCACTCCCTTTTTCTCTACAGTGTATCCCTTTTCACCAGTCTTGTTTTTAGAACATATATAAATATAAACCAAATTAACTGACCTGTTTGTATGGTGTTTAGTCATTTTTGTGTTTGTTAGCAGCAGAGCACTAGCTCAGTAGTGCAGCACCTTGAGTTGCTTCTAATCTGTTTTTAAGAGGAATAGTTTTACAGAGTACAGTTTTCAAGATCTGGGAGAGTACCGTCTTATGAAAGTTAGTGGTGAACATTAAATAACCTGTTATTTTATTTTCTAATCTTTTTGCCCTTATGACTGTAATAATATATGGGAGCACAGACAAACATCATCTATATACTCAAGCTCATTTGGTTTTTTTTTTTCCTGTCATGCATATTTTAATATAAAGTTCAAGACCATTCTGCAGAGCAAGCCCAGCATTCAGCAAACACAGCACTGAAGTGCAACATTTAAATTGCCCAACAGCATGCTTTTTTTTTTTTTCATTTTAAACTTTAAGCTCTCTTTCAAAAGATGTTGTAGTCTTCGTGTTTACTGGCATTACAACAAGGTAAGTCTGAAATACCTTTATCTTATTTGGTAGATCTATGTTTGATGCTCTTTGAATAGAAGTGTCAGCTGTATTTTACTTTATTATATAAAAAAGTTTCAGAATTTAATTAAGGGTCAAGTACCCGCAGTAGATAAATGCAACAGCTAAAGCATATTTCTGATCTCTCTGAAGACTGCAATCATGAAAATTATTATCATTGAGTAAAACTGGTCTCAATGATGGTGACTGGGAGATGGAATCTGTGTTAGTCAGCCATAATTTACATAATAATGGGTTCCGAGTTTTCATCAGCACCTTTTGTTTGTACAGTGCTTACTGCTACAGTAAATTGTCAAAATGTCATTCCTATCCAATCAGCCAGAAAATATCAACAGTAAACAAGGCACAAGAAGAAATTCTCTGATTAAAAATATGGTGGAGGAAACAGTAAAACGGGACACTGTAACAGTTGTAGTGGTCTTATTTTGATATTTTCAACAACACTGCTGAACAGCTTATGAAACTTATTATTATTTTTTAATGAAGCAATGCCACAGAGAGGATAATGCCATTAAAAGAATCTCAGCAAACAGTTAGATAACTGGTTTTTTTACACTTGTGTTTGTCATTACCTGTTTGTTTCATCTTCCATGTGGCAATCTATTTCACTTCTCCAGGCAAAACAGACTCAACTAAACAGTTACTCTCAGGATGGGCTGTGCAGCCACAGACACACAAGAATATACACACAAATTGCCCAAAAGCGACTTAATAAAGGTAAACACTGAGTCTTAAATTAAAATGCCGTCCCAAATAAATCTCTCTGCTCTCTTTAACAAACACACAAAGCCTGAGAGTATTCAAGTTGAAATGAGTTCAGTGTAACTTTCTGCCACCCTCTAAAATTCACAGAAGTGCAAGGAGAGGAGGAGCATGAACTAGGCACAGTGTAGGTTTTCTAGCCATCGTACTTATATACTATATTAAAATTAAAAGTTTTACATTGTGTTTGAAATAAAAATGAATAGAGTGGCATCCTGCCAAAGAGAACCAGAAGCCACCCTTGTGGGGAACTGAAACATTTGGCTCGTATAGTACTTAATTTATTTTCGTGAAATGACAAGTTATGTAAATGTATCTTTAAAACAGAGAGGCAAAAACTTGAAAAAAGAAGTTTCTTTGTATTGTGGTTCATAAAGATTGACACAGTCATAGCCTGTATATGAACAGCACAAAAAACAATAAACGTTCTTCAAGCAGGGCTTCCAGCACTGTGCTCTTAAAAATCTTCAAAAAGGACGTGATCATGTAGTTGAGTCACCACAGAAAAGACTCACAGTACCTTCTTTTGGAAGTGAATAAGAGTTTTAAAATCTATTGAAATGAAGTGTTGACATAAGGAAATATTTTGTAGAGCTTTCAGGTTTCTTTACCATTTACTTTATTTTACTTGGCTACTTTTAATTTTTTTCCACTTCTTCTCTTTGAAAATCCTGCATTGTCCAAGCCCTTGCGATTAAGCGGCTTGCCTGAATGAAAGCACTGTGATGATGTGGCGGTGCATCAATAAACAGGGTGCCTCTCAAAGCAGGACAGAACGCTGAGAAACAGGGCTGATCAGCGGTAATTACTCTGACACTTCATGCAGTACAGGGAATTAACTCCTAGGACTTCGGGCCGAATGGAGAACTAGTCGTTGGTGTTCCACATTGTGAATGCCTCGGTGCCTGAACCCATTAGGAGTTTAAACGGAGATGGGAATTCACTGTATACAGGACTTTTTTTGGTTTGTTTTTTTTGTTTGTTTGTTTTTTTTTCCCCAGCTAGGAATGTGAAGCAGAGTGCAGAAAATGAAAATAATTTGGGATGCTGAACAGGCTGCATTTCTATTTTTTTGCTAAGGTCTTTACATTAATTTTCCATTAAAACACAAATAATTGAATAAAGGGATGCCCGTAGCAACCCTATTTATGGGAATGCACCCATCGTGTTGAGGAAGATACCCATATATCAAGTTAAGGAAGTGGAATTGCTCTAAGGCAGACCTGCAGAAACTAAGGTACACAAAAACACATAGCAGGAGGGGAAATACAGCTAAAAAGGCAACTAGTTAGCAGCTGCCACTATGACCTTTAACTGCATCCATGGTAACTGGGCTAAAGATGGAGTTCCATTTTATTATTCTCACACCCACAACGTTAAGCCTATGAATCCCATTGCAATTTAATGGCTGAAATCAGAAGGCAGATCTGTGTTCATTGGACCAGTGCCGACATCCTCTTAGCTAATGAGTGCAATAAACATTTTCATGCCAGGAAACCAATGCAAGTGGAAATATTATGCCATGCAGAAATCTATCCCCCAAACACAAAGAACTGGTCAGTAAAGTCAGTCCTTTATGACCATTTGCATATACTGTAATTTTTCAGGTTTTAGGCCACGCATCTTTGAAGCAGGAAGATATAATATATAACCCATACGTTCTTTAATACAGTGGCATGCAACAGCGTTCACTTTATATTATGAATTGTGGGAAGAATTATGTATTCCAGAGTTAATGACTGTTACTGCCTCCAATTATTTTCCTAAAGGAATCTTAGGTTTTTAAATAATATTTTTTCTTTCATATACCTAAAATGTATTTCATCCATTTGTAGGCTATTTACAGTACCACCCGCTGAGCAAAAGACAGTAAACCAGCAAACTGTTTCAACAAGAAAGAGGGCTTTGTTCTAACTTTTGTTGCTCTTGTAATTTGACTCATACAGTTTTTCTTAAGAATCAGTGACAACAATGTCATAACTTTGTCATGTGAGCTGAGAGCAAGACACATATCATCCTTACTTGGGCTGAAGAACCAGAGCAATGACAACAGCGGTTAAAAGTATCTGTGCTGGATGTGTCTCTGAATTCTCCAGCACTTCCACCTCTAAAGTTCTGTGGTAACCTGTAAAATTGACAATGAGAGCTATGGAGTGAAGCTAACAATTGTTTTTTAAGCCTTTACCTGGAAAAAACAGCACGGCTGAGGAGTATCTGTAATTATTTTTAAAATTGTAAATATAGCAATTTAGCCACATTGAGCCATTCAGTCGTTTATCTGTCTTACCCCCCTGCCTCCCCTAAAGACAGAGCATCGTTCCAATAACACAACAGACCAGGGTGAAGAAGAAAACTCTGAATGCATAAATGTGCAGCTGGGAAATGAAGGTCACCAAAATCTCCTTGAACTCTTGCGTAAACCCACTGTATTTTCTTCGATGTGGTGCAAAGACATAAAACTACATTAGTACATTCATAAAGAGCAGTATGTGAAATATCCCTGCCTCTCACAGTCAACTTCCTCCTCCATCTTAAAATACCCAGAATTTTATTTTTGTTAAAATGTTAGCCTGGCATAAGGAGAGAGGGCTTAATGACTTCCCCTGACAAGAAGTACATGTATTTTTTTTTTTTTTTATGGAATACTGCCAAATACCCTTTGTACTAAAAAGCTTGAACTATTTTGCTAACAGGAGCCGCTTGTTCTGGTAACTGCAAAGGTCAGACAGAAAATAATTTTGGTGTTTCTTATCTTTTAAAATAATGTCACTTTTTATCATTACGGTAACATTTTTGGACAACAAAGAAAAGAGAAAACAGAAGATGTGATACCCCAGGCCACCAGGTACACTATTTCTTAAAAGACATTAGGTTAAAAAAGCTGTTAGCCAATTATACCAAAGACTGGAAATGTCACAAAAGCCAACGAAATCTCCCTGGTAACATTTGGAAATAATATGCTTTGGATCATACTGTATATTAAATGACAACTGTCAATTTAAAAAAGGAGTTCTCCAAAATCTTTGATATATGACAATTCAGAAGTTGAAACACACTGTTCTTACCATTTAATATCCTTGAGATAAAAAGCTTTTGACGTGTTAACGAATGCAAAGGAATAAGTGCTCCTCTCATTTCCCTAACACAGTACTGGACTTCACCGAGTAGCTTTTTGTGATAAATGTCATAAGCAGCAAGGTGGTATATAGCTGTTTTATTTAGTTAAGAAGTATACTCGTCTATTGCTATTACATCACATAACAATAGAGAAAGGTGAGATATTGTATCCTAAATATTGTTCTTTTTGATACGTGCAGTCCTTCTTTCAGTTAAAATGGGCATTTGAATAGGCACCGATTGTCGATATTATCTAATCCATTTTTCGGTCTGGGGCTATCGCACAGTGTGATTGAGAGGAAGCCGTCAGTCTCTGAATGCGCAGCCATTCCAGGCTAAAAGTTTTGTTGAATAGCATGTTGGTTGTCTTTTTGTTTGCTCATTTGTCTTGTTTGTTCTTTCGCTGCGTGGAAATCATCCACAACCTCTAGCTTCAGGCATGCGGCCTGGGTGGCTCCCAGGTAGCTGAGGAAAGCTCCACCAGGCAGTGCTGGGGGGGGATGCCGGGCTCCTCGCCTCAGCTGGGCTCCCGGCTTCGTCAGCGGTGGAGGACGCTTGCTGCGACCCTGTAAGCGCACCTCAGCAGTTCGGGCACTGGCTCAAGTCTCTGCGCCTTTGACTGGGACCCATTTTTAAGGACAAGCGGAGGTTGTACCCTATCAGGTTTCTCTGTGTAAGGACTTCTCCTGCCACTGAAGCGATGGAGCTCAGCAATGATGTTCAGACAAATGCTTGGCCCTGGGTAAAGGGGATGTTAGAGAGTCTAAGCCAGCGGTGATCAAATAATGTGAGGCTGGGTCAGCAGAAGCATTTAAGGTCTGAATTTTGGGTTGTCTAAATTAACACCCTGTAAAAAAGGAGATTAGTTATCTAAATAAATAGTAAGCTTCTAGGTATTTTTGCTGACCTTAATGAATTGTGTGTATGCTAATTGTCAAGTACAGTGCGGATGGAGTTTTGTGGCCCTGAAAACCTCTCATTGAAGGTTTACACTGCTTACTTGTTGGCAGAATCTGTCTGAAGGTGATTCAAAGACAAATCTGCCCCCTCCAAAAAAAGTCCTAAGCAGTGTAGACTTCACTAACTGTTGCCATTGGACTCTGGGGAAGAGATTAGTTCCTGAACCTCTTCAAATTCACGGTATAGACACAGGCTAGGAACATTGCTGTGTATTGCCTCGGATCAGCTGTGGACTTTTTTCAGTTATTTTGCTGAAGAGCAGAACACAAGTTAACCGTACCAAGACTGGGAAGCTTTATGAACCCTTTCAGTAAATCTTTATAATAATGCTATATTCACTGGAATAAAACGAAATAGCAGATGACAGGACGGTGCCACAGTTGTGAAGGCAATAAGCGTGATCTGCCGGGAAATCTTTCTGACTGCGAAAGCAAGAGCAGAAGGCAGAAAGCACTGTTGTTGAGACCTTGGTTGCATGATGCATTTGAAGATGCAGATTTCGCTGTTGTGGAACACTGGGACATTGGGACCTCATTCTGTTAGGCCAAGGAGCTGCACAAACAGAGTGGGTTGCACCTCATGGGTAGGATAGGTACTGTCTTTGCTGGAAGAGTAGATGGAACATCCAAAATGACATAACTAACGCAAGACTTTGTGTTGACAGATATGATACAAACCTATGCTATATATAGCCCAGTAGAACTATAGCTGAACTATAAACAGGATGACATTTTTAACTTTTACACGAAAAAAATAATCTACATATACTGCAGAAATTTCAGAAAGTTGAGGTGGAAAAAATGCTCACTATGAAGTTGGAAGTGTAGACTGTTAAATAAATATTTCTGGTTTGAATCTGAAAAGCAAAATGATATATTTTTGTGTGTGTTGTATGACATTGATTTTTTGTTGTTTGGCAATCCAGGTAATAAATTTGATTTCAGCTAAATCCAAAGAGATTTCAGCATATAGAAAAAGAATTTTCTAATGTCCATTCACATTTGCTTTCAGTGGCCCAAAGTTTATCTAGGTACTTAGACAACATGGAAGAAGACAAGATGATACTCAGTCTGGAGTTCCTTTATCTCAGTGCTTAAGCTATTTCCTGTGAGACAAGAGAACAAGGTCACATTCCTAGTCAAAAAGAAGGAGATTTGACCTTTCCTTTCCCACTTCATGAGTGACTGATATATATGGACGTAGAAGTGTAAGAAAGAACTCCTTTCTGGTTTTGTCATGACATTTAAATCCTGCCATACTTGTTGATCCAGTCCATTCCAGCTACTTGAATACTTTTAGATCCATCAAAACTAGTATCTTTGGGTGAATTAACCATTCCAAGATGAAAAAACATTCAGCCCTACTTGTATCACATAAAGATAATGAAGAGGATTCTCCATTTGTAATCAAAGAGGGTGTAGAACGACAAAAACTAATGATTAACATTCTGAAATCAGCAATACTTGCTAACCAGCATCTAAAAATTCCTAAGTGCAGCTAGAGAAATGTTCAGGACATTGATGATAATTTTGAACAAGCCCTGAGATACAAGGAAAGCTATAGAAGTTAACCAGACAACGTTACTCGTCAGATCCCTTCCCCTGCTGTTACTCTTATGCAAAACAATGCAAAGCTAACATGGGATGTTTCTCCTCTGATTCCACAAGAACTGGTACTAGAGAAATAATTGCAAAGTTTTTTTATTAACAGTCCAGGAGTTAATGTAAAATTACTCCTGAAAGCTTTTATGGATAAGTCAGTGGTAAATAGCAAAGAGAACACTGGAGATGGAAAAAGCTTAGTAAACTAGGTTATTAGAAATAGAGTGCTTTAATACAGCCCAATCCTAAATTACCTTTCTAGAAAAAAGGATGAAAACCACGGAACTGAATAACTGAAAGCAGTGACTTAAAAATATGGAGGGTTCTAGACAAACAACCAAACAGTAGCTCAGAATGGGATGATATAGCAAAAAAACCAACATGATCGCGGGTCAGAGAGGGAGCAGGAGAGATGATATTTCTGTTACAGTTTGGTGAGACCAATGCTGGAGTATTGCATGAACCCTGCAGTCCACATTTTCAGAAAGACACAGTAGGACTACTGGAGAGGGTAGAGAGGAAATGCAGAAATGTTTTGAAACCAGAGAAAATGCCTCTGGTGAGAGATTTAAAGAGTTGGATCTTTCTGTTTATGAGGAAGAAGATTGAGAGGTGACTTGCTTATGGCATATATACCTTCTCAGGCAGAAAATAATGGATATGAAAGGACTCTGTAATCTAGTGGAGAAAGGCATAATAAGAACCAAAGGCATAATAAGAACCAAAGGCTGGAGCCTGAAGCCAAATGAATTCAAATTGGAAATAAGGCACACACTTTTAATGCTGATAGCTATTAGCTATCAGAACACATTATAGAGGGAAGTGGTGGATTTTCCATCTCCTGAGATCTTCAAATCAAGATTAGATGCCTCTCAGGAAGATATACTTTAGCTGCAGAGAAACTATTTGGCTCAAGGTAGGGATAACTGTGTGAAATATAAGTGCCTGTGATCGACAAGAAAGCAGATTAGATGATCTAAGAGTTCCTTTTTGCTTTTTACACTATGAAAACTTGAAAACCCGCAGTATGTAGCTGGGAATTAGTCTGAGTACTCCACCCCAGATTTAACCCAATCAGATTACTGGTGCATTGAAGAGAAATTTGTAAGACATCCTTCACTCTTATATCCCTTTGCACGGTTTACCCAGAGGGAAGTCAGATTTACTGCTGCTTGCTTTCCTTCAGGATTCTGCTAAGGCAATGCTCCATGTTGGAGAAATTAAGTGAACAGATGCAAAAATCTGCAACCAGATTAGATTAGACTTTCATTCATGCTTAATTTCTAGAAGACATCAAAAAAGACACCACTTTCTCTGGCATGTACTTCTAGGATTGAGGCATGGCAAAATGCAGAAAGGCTGTGTTCACTGTACCACCTACTAACATTATTCTTTATATGACTTTGTATTTGCAGTGTTCATTCCCAAGCCACTGGCAATTACTGAACAACTTGCTTCATATATCAACAATGGTGAAAAAGAGAACAGTTTTCTAATTTGTGGCATCCACAGATAGGTACAGAGAACGTTGGAAATTTGTTAAGTTAAACAACACCCTTTGTGAAAGGGTGCTGTGTAGTACAACAACACAGGAATATCTTTGCCTGATCCTGGACTCCTATATCAGACAACTCGTATGATTTGGTTACTGATCTTGAGTTTCAAAACATATTTCAAAAGACCACAGGTTAGTGGTGACACTAACAAGAAAAGTAGGCACTACCGCAGAATCTCACAGTTTTGGAAGTATGGCATGCATTTAGACCAGATATTGGCTTAAAATTGCTGGTTTAAAGCCTGATTTTATGATGATGAGGAATAGAAAAAAGATGCCCAACACAATGTGGGTAGGGGAAAAAATGAGAGTAAAAAGATTGGTTTAACAGGGAGAACGGGGAAAAGAAATAGTCATTGCATATTTGGAAACAAATAAGATGAACAGGTGAATTTATGGTGCAAAAGGACGAGTTTATGCACAACAGTTCTATGGACTCTTATGGCATAAGTAATTTTATTTATCTTGAGCTGCCAGTGTCTGAAGTTGTCACCATGGATTCCCTCTACTGCCAATGGAGAGAAATAGGTGCTTTTAAAACATGATTCAGATGACCTATTTTAGCCATCTACTTCAGGATGAGATGAATCACACCCCAAAAGTGCCTATTTCTCTCCATTGCTTATGAAAAGAGTCTGGGGTGACAACCTCAGATATAGATGTCTCAGTTATAGATTTTTGTATCTGGTCAGATGAATCCCACTATTAGAGCCTATAGATTCTGACACATCTTCACTTTTTTCCATAATTTCTTATTGAAAAAACAGCTAGTATGGAGAAATAGAGGAGATACACATACATTTGTATCAAGTGCAATTTACTGTAGAATAGGTGGAAAATTGACATTATATATGTCAAATGTTGACATTTTGATGAAAAAAATCAACCTTCGAAATACTTCAGCTGAGAAAGAAGATATTTCCATGTGGAAGTACTGACATGTGACCTCATGGGAGTGACAGGTCAGTGCTTCAGGATTCCAACCTTCTATATAAGACAGAGTCTCTGTCTGGACTACATATTCCAGGATTCATCCTGTTTCCTTCCATTGGTAATCGTGGTGGGCCCTCTTGGGATCCCCATGGTGATGACAAATCACAAGAGACGAGCCCAGCCAAGCAGCCAGAACCAGTCAGAGGTGATTGGGAGCATGAAGTAGCTGAATCACACCCTCTGCAAGGTGTCAAAGTGGCATACTTTTAACAGAACTATATAGAGTTTTGATAGAATGGTAGTAAGCTAATGTTTTAAAAAAACAAATGTGATTTTTAAAAAAGAAAGAAAACAGTTTGGAATCAATAACTGGCCTTCTCATTATCCAGATGGATTATGCAGTCTTCAAGGAAAGCTGAATTATGGGTGTACAACTATTCCTTATTTTGATGCTGTATTTCAATGCTCCTTGTAATCTTGTAAGTCCCCATACACTTTGATACGTTTATTATCATATCCTTTCCCTTCCTTTTCTCTTCCCCCACCCCTTCTTTTCTCTTGCTTCCTCTCTCGATCTTTTGTTTTCTTTCTTTCCCTCTTGTTAAGGAACTGTCTAATTGTGCTAATAAACTTAATATTCATTTTACCAATGTGTGGTTAGCAAAAGATACTTCCCAGTATGGAGAAGAGCACAGGAAAACACAAACAAATTAGATCTGCTTGACAGGTTATCATATCAAACTTGAGTGTGAAGATATGCATAAGTTAAGTTCAGAAATAACTTTGAAGATAAAGCTTATGCATAACATTTCTAGAGATAACATCATGTTCAACTTACAGAGGCTGCATTACTCATGTGCATAAAATAGTAACCTTTGTGAATGGTCTATACAAATTTTGCTATTCAAGAAGCTGGAGATTGTGACTCCTAGTGCCAGCTGGAGGAAACGGAAAGGGAGAAAAACTAATTTCAGTGTTTTCTTGATACAAAAATCTCAGCTTTAAGAAGGAGAAGACTGAAGGCTGAACAGCCTCTGAGGTTTTGCATTTCCTTCAGAGAGTTCTGCTGATGTTGCATTTGTCAATAAAACTAAGGCAGAGAAATAGGTTACTCTTAGTTTTATTAGGAATTTAAATTCATCTGCTCACAACAGTATGTGATACAATGTAAGTAAAAAAATAGACTTTAATCATATGCATATTATATACAACCAAAAACTATAATGACCTAACCAGAAACTCAAAAATAGAACATTTGAAAACATTTTGCCTTTTAAATATGCATAATGCTTTGCATTTGATTATATATTCACATATTATTTATTTTTACAGATGTCACCTGCCATTTTCCCAAATCTTGATGTCCCCTCTCTGTAACTTCCAAGCTGCCACAGCCTTCTCAGTTCAACGTCTTCTTCACAGGTCCTTTAACCCTGCTCCATTTTCACTCGTAGTGAACTCCTTTGTTAGTCCAGCATGAGATTCACTGTTCACAGTAGCAGTCTCATCTCAGAATTTTTAGTTGGACTTAGACTCTCATCTCTTTCTACTCATGAAGATCCTCATCTGATCTATTTTTACTCTTTTTCTGCACTGGTTTTACTGGCAATGTCCACTGCCTGACTCCCTGCCTCTGAGCGTAAGGGATTCATATCCCGGACGAGCCCCCGATTCTGTGAAAAACATGTAGACGTGGCACTTTGGGACATGGTTTAGTGGGCTTGGTGGTGTTGGGTTGATGGTTGGACTTGATGATCTTAAAGGTCTTTTCCAGCCTTAGTGATTCTATGATTCTATGATTCTAAATACCCATCCCAGTTTCCTTTCCTAGCCTGTTCCTCTTCCCCTTCTTATGATGTATCTGCTCCTTGCCTTCTTTAATAAGGTCTTATCTACTTCATTTGGTCCCAAGTTTTCCTCTTTCTCACCAGTGTTCAGTTTGCTGTCACCCAAACCAATGAGCTCTTTGTAACTCTCAATATAATCTTCTTCATCAGGTCATAATTCCAGCCTTCTAATGCTTCCTATGACAAAGAGGTGTCAGTGACCTCTTCTCCGGCTTCCAATTGTCCTAGATATCTCTGTTCTCCTAGAGAGTTATTAGGCTAGTAGGCAGAATTTTTAATTTCTCCTCTCGGTCCCAGTCTTCCTTTTGTTATCTCCACATTAGAATATGGTGTTGCCCTTCTGCAGGCCAGAAAGAAATCCTCAGTACAAAAAAGGAGAACAAGGCTCCCCGCTCTCTGTACTGCTCAACAGGGTGAATGGACTAACTCCCTAGAGGTTAGAGACTGACTGTCTGGGGAGCAGCTTTGCTGGAAAGGATCTGGGAGGAAGCAGGCTAAACATGAGCCAGCAGTGTGTCCTGGTAGTCATGAAAACTAATGGCATCTTGGGCTATATTAGCAAGATGAAATGTTGGACCAGATGATCTTTAGAGATCCACAGAATCACAGAATCACACAATCATTAAGGTTGGAAAAGACCTTCAAGATCATCAAGTCCAACCATCAACCCAACATCACCATGCACACTAAACCCCAAGTGCCACGTCCACATGTTTTTTGAATACTTCCAGTGATGGTGACTCCACCACCTCCCTCAGCAGCCTGTTCCAATGTTTGATCACTCTTTTAGCAAAGAAAATTTTCCTAATATCTAGTCTAAACCTCCCCTGGCACAACTTGAGGCCATTTTTTCTTCTCCTATCACTGGTTACTTGGGAGAAGAGACCAACACCCTCGTCGCCACAACCACCTTTCAGGTAGTTGTAGAGAGCGATAAGGTCTCCCCTCAGCCTCCTCTTCTCCAGACTGAACAACCCCAATTCCCTCAGCTGCTCCTCATAAGACTTGTGCTCCAGCCCCCTCACCAGCTTTGTTGCCCTTCTCTGGACACGCTCCAGCACCTCAATGTCCTTCTTGTAGTGAGGGGCCCAAAACTGAACACAGGATTCAAGGTGTGGCCTCACCAGTGCCGAGTATAGGGGCACAATCACTTCCCTGCTCCTGCTGGCCACACTATTCCTGATACAGGCCAGGACACTGTTGGCCTTCTTGGCCACCTGGGCACACTGCCGGCTCATATTCAGCCGGCTGTCAACCAGCACCCCCAGAATGGGGGATGCTCCCTTTCAACCAGGGCTGTTCTATGACTCTATATTAACTATGTTAATGGTATGTTGAGAGAAGTGATTATTCTCCTTTACTTGGCCACATCAGTTTTGGGAACCCAATGCAAAAAAGATGCAAATAAGTATAATCTAGGGGCTAGAGCACATTCCCTACGAGGAATGGCTGTGGCAACTGCGTTTGTTCAGCCTGAAGAGATGGTTGCAGGGGAACCTCATAGCTGCCTTTCAACACTTACGAGTAGGCTATTAAGATGGCAGAGCTAAGTTCAGTACTGAGGTGCACAGCAAGAGAACAAGAGATAATGGACTTAAGTGGAATGGAGGAGGTTCTGACTAGATATAAGGAAAAACGTTTTTAACTGTGAAGAAAATGAAGCACTAGAGTAGGCTGCCCAGAGAGGCTGTGGAATCCACCATCAGAGGTTTTCAAGACCTGACGGAACAAAGTCCTAAGCAACCTGAATTCTGAATTCAACGTTGACCTTGTTCTGAGCAGAAGGTTGGATGGAGACCTTCTGAAGACCCTTTCAACCTACATGATACTGTAACTCCATGAAACCTCTGTTGAAAATAATTTCCCAGAAGTGCCTCACTTGCCTAAGTTAGAATGGGTTTGGATTTATATCAATGCTATGCATCCTTTTAAAATTTCAAGCCTCTGCTCTCAGGCACAGAAGATTTGGAGCACTTCAGAAGAAAGACTGCCAGAATTTTTTCAATGTGTACAAAACAAGATTATCTCCCTGGACGCATTGTTGGATACTACTGACTAGTTTTGTCTGAAATATTTGAAGAGAGGAAAATTAGGTCTGTGGCAAAGTGAATGCAAAAAAAAAGGTTTGCTTCCCAGACTCTTGCTGGTCTATCACTGGTGCTACCAAAGTTGCTGTTAATCCATCATGACTATGGTGAAAGTTCAGCTCCCCATAGCACCAGCTAAACATCACACACTGAAACCAGGCAAGTTGCCAAACACTAGTTTATTTTTAGTGGGAATGCCATGGTTTGGCAAATCAAGAGGTAAACCAGAATACACTCTATTTTGTCATCTGTTCTTAATGCACTATGTTGTTTTTCAGTGGTTTTGTATGGAATTAATAACTCACTGTATTGGCCAGTTGTAAAAATTACACCTGGTATCAGCTGTAATCTTATAATTGTATTTCTTCCCTCTCTCCATGCCAGTCTCCCCCAAAAAAGTTTATTGCTGACCTGCAATAAGGTTTTCCTCTAAGATTCTCTTAATATTTCCATATATATCACTTAGCTAAGAGATGAGTAGTGACATTTAGCAAAGTCAGTAGAAAATGAAGACAATGCTACATCTAGAAGTAGAGGACACCCACTACCACCTAAAAAAACAGTTCATTTTGTCATATTTTATAAAACAGAAAGTGGAAGATAGAGCAATGTTGACTAAGCTTGGAAGCTAGATGTTTCTTGGAGAAAATGCATAATAAAAAGATCAAGCTGTACAAAAAATTGAATGTAACATGATGGCAATTATTTAAAAAGTGGAATACATAAAGAAAAGAACAGCTAAAACGTAATAACCTAAAGAGGTAGTTTCCTAAATGAACTCTACCCGTATTGAAGACAAAGGGGAAACATATGAAGATACTTGCCTGGGTGTATCTGAATGGTTATCAAAGACAGGTATAGCGTTGATTAAACTTGTAAGTGATACTGTAAATGAACTTTATATGTCAAATATCCTTTGGGAATTAAGAAATTGTCTGCACTCTAAGCCTGACAGCTGATGTTAACATTTTCATTCCATATTTTCTGAAGAAGCCAAGGAAAAGGCACCCAGTTTGTAAGATGTCTGGAATAGGCAGAATTACAACAAAAGAACCCAGATCTACAAATTTACGTGCACCAATTTTCAGGTCTGGAACATGAAATGGACTTTCTTATATTAGAAGGAGTGCATGAGAAACACTTGCAGAGTCCTGAAAAGAAGAATGAAAATTGGTAAAACTGCCTTCAGAATATCTGCCGGATTTCTGCTAACTTATTCCTCTGCCATAAGTATTGACCTGCAAAGCATAAAGACTCCATCAGAAAATTCTCTATGTTCCTTGTCATTTCAGCCCATTTATACAAGAAAGGGAGGTACGCGACGCCTTGTCATTGAATTTCTGTTTGAAATATAACTCAGCAGGGTTCTGCTTATTCACACCAATATCTTACACATTTCTGACTCACCTCGCTTCAGATTGAAGGGTTGTTTCAGGGTAGTAGCTTCCACAGTCCTTCCACACTGGCTATTTCCAGGTGGCCATTTGACATTGATTAGCTCTTGTAGTCCAGAAGTTTTGGGGCAGAGGTAAGTGAAGGCATGTTTTGCCCCGAGTAAATACTTTTCATGTAACCATCCGCACCACTGCAGTCGCTAGCCAGACCACCATTTCCTGAGGCCCAGATAAAAATATTTCCTCCACCACAATGACCCTAGGGGAATAAAAAAAATAACAAAACAAAACTGAGCTTTCCATACAGACCTTTTATTTTAAACAGCCAGTGTTATATTTCTGCCAAACTTAGAAGGTGTTTTTGATTATGTAGCTTTCAACTACCATGGAATTAATATAGAAAAACTTGTGTTCTTCAGGGAGCCCTGTCATACATCTGCAAAATAAGGTTCTTTTTATGTACCTACACATTAACATTGACATCCACTCCCTCATTTAATTAACAACATTTGAATGTCGTTTCCTTTCATGTAGTAATTGTATTTTTTATTCCTAAACTGATCTCTTGTTTTGGATGGAGATACAATTGGAAAATGTCAAGATTTGGCCAGAAAAAACCAGTAACAATAAGGGGTTCCTTTTTTCCTTGTGGTTTTTGAAACCTAAATCTGGACTTTCCTAGAGAGTTTTGAAAGAAATCTGAGGTGGGAAATGAACCTCTAGATTTTGACTTGAGGGGAGAACTTTCTAACTTTTTTGGTTCTTTCTTCCAGGGTGTTCAAAGCTAACCTGCTGTGTCTGGGAACTTTCATGTCTTTAGGACCCTGGTAGCAACTATAAATACTTGTGGTTGTTAATATAGGTACACACGCTGGAGAATCTAGAGCATGTATTACATGTCCGCCAAGGAGTTGGATTCCAAAGAAAGGGAAGTTAAAACTACATTAGTAATGCTTAACTTGAACAGCCAGACAAAAGATACGTAGTGGAGGAATGCAACCTGGTGTTCACCAGCTACTTGGATTTCTTTAATAAAGCTGACAAACTCATGAATATTGAAATGAGTCATGGGTTATGTGTCCTCATGTAAGGTATTCCTCTTGTATCTGGTAAACGGTGTCCATGCAGTTATTAAAAAGGAGAAAAGAGGAGAAAGTAAGGTTAGATCACAAGGGAAAGGCCAACCTTTTGGGGGGGATCTTAGTACTCTCTGTTTAGTACTTCATCTAAAGAACGAGGACATAATGTGTAAATTACTATTTTTTTTTCTTAAATAATCAGAATTTAAGTGTGTGAAAAGTGATACATCCATTTATGAAATGTGTATGTGCATACAGTCGGAAAATATTGTTGGTTGTGGTTGGTTTTTTTAACTTTACTGAAAAATTTCATCAAGTTAAATACTTTAACAGAGTTATAGGTGATAACTTTTTCTCTTTGCAATAAGCCTAATCCTTTTTAGTAATTTGTCTGGTGATTAATATATAAATAGTAAGATAGCAGATGAACTTTATAGCTGGAAGAAAAATAAACTTTTCGAGTAGATCCAGGATAAAGTACCTAGACATATCTCCAAAAATCCCTAATAAAAATATATAATTTATTCTGATGAATTTTTTCTTTAGTTAGTGAAATGATTTAGTTAACAAACTTATTTTTGTGTAAGTTTCTCCTATGAGTGGTAATTTCTAAAAAGCAATCATAGGATAACTTTGAAAAATAACCTTTTCAAGAAATTTGGAAAAGTAGCAGGAAGAAGTGACTTGTTACAGATATTTTTAACCAGTTGTATGCATCCAAATGAAGAAATACAAGCTCTGAATGGGTCTATGAGCAGTATCAAAATGCATGTTATGCTGGAGGTTTTTTTTCCAGCTTGAATCCCAGCACTTTCTCTAGCATATATTACCTTTCTCCCTCTCTCGCCAGTCCCCAAATTCATTTGCCTTGAAAAGAAGACATTTTGCACTGTTTTTCAAAGAAAAGCATTTTTGATCAATTAGGTCAGAAGCAGCTTCTGTATTTTTGAAATAAAACCTGGGAAAAAAAAAATTAAAAGCATCTTACAGGTACTAGATTATCCTTTTAATGCCTCCATTAATATTAAATAAATCCTGAAAATACAGTGTCTCGGTTTTGGAAAATATATTAATTGGGTGTATGTCAGGAATAAAATCCAGGAACTCACTTTTAATATTTCTTAAATCAAAAGCTTCTTGTTCTTAACAGTTAACCCATTTAGATATTCCTTCCCACTCCGCCTTCTAAAAGCCAGCTCCTTCAGCTGACTGCTGCACTCCAGTGCTGCCTGTATAGGTTACAAGCAGTGAAAAGCATTACAACCATCGACATTTATACTTGTCCTAGTGTCAGTGCTACTTCCACAAATGGCTGGAAAAAATACACAATTTTTCTTAATGCTCAGAGATGTGTTTATTACCAAGCACCTCTGGAAACTGCAATTAATTGCTGAGTTTTCTTTGGGGATCTGACCCAAAGTACCTTTCAAAAACAAAAGAAGATTCCGAACACACAGGGTCTTTTTCTGATTTCATGTATTTCCATGTAAATCACAAACACCTAACTGAAAATAATTATATAAATGCAAGCAAAATCAGTTAGTATTACAGATTTTTATTATAGATAATTCATAGCTCCTTTGATTACTAGTGCGTGTTTCGGACATTGCTGAGTGATAATGATCTATTTACTGATAAAGTAGGGAGCACATAACACTAGGAGACAAATCTCTTTAGAGCCCAAACCTGCAAATAAGTTGGCTCAAACGTACTCCTATGAATAGACCCACTGAAATCAATGAAACTACTCATGTGCATAAATTTAAGCATATGCAAAAGTACTCGAAGACAGGAGATTTAGCTCTTAATTATTTTAGGTCACTGAAGGAAATGGAGGCCACAGTTTCTCCCAGAACAGGTGACAAATCTGCTTAGAAAGGTAATGTGGAAGTGGCATAAGGAAACAGTGTATAAGCAGTCTCATCCAGGAATACGTGAGCACGCTGATGCTGCCGTAGAGGATCCAGCTGGGGAATGACTGATCTAGGTAATTATATTGCAAAATCTTTAGAGGAGACATCCAATACAGATTTTAGAAAATACAGATCAGGGACTCAAGGTAGCTGCTGGATGCATAATTCACTCAGAATAATTTGTTAGACAAACCTCGCCTCCTTTTTCTATTTGTGAGTTGTACAAGAGAAGTTTATGACTTTCTTAGATTTATTATTCAGAATTATTCCCTGAATGAAGGTGTATCATTTATGAGCACTTCACTGCAAGTGCTTGATATTCAAAATTTGACATTCAATATTGTTATGTTGGTTAGTTGGAGCAGAACACATCACATGTTGTGTTTCTCTGACTGGAAGTAACTCAGAGTCAGGTTTTCTATTATAAATCATCATATTTCAGAATTCAGGATTCAAAAATCACTTTTTGTTCCCCTTTTGCAGTAATCACAAGACATCTCACAAACATTTTGGCTAAAGCCACATTGTTCAAAATTAAAACATCATTATTTTCATAGAATTATTTTGTCCTGTGATGTCTCTATTTATGTCCTATAATGTCTCTACCATTCAGCTACAACGAGAAGGTTTATCAAAAGATATAGCATAATTTAAAAAAAAAAATAATAGCGATAATTTTGTCCAGCTGCATAATCCCCCAGCTGGGATACTGTGGAATGTCCCATGCCTTATTCATAAGTCCTAATATGTTAAGAACAAAACTTCCAAAAAGTGACACCACTGAAGTCTTATAGCTTTAGCTGTCTAAAATCAGTCGGAGGAAATGTTTGAGAATGAAGAGACTCGCTTATGTCTTGAGAGTCTTTTACTTGTATGCTCATAAAATGAGGGATATTCCTATCTTGGTCTTGCTTCCGGACAACTACTTGCCACATCGTGGAACAAAACTTTTCATGGTTTCCCTGTTGCTTAAAAATCCTATAATAAACAGAAGATTGTAAAAACATGGGTGAAAAAAGAAAAAAAAAAAAAGAAAAAAAGAAAACATCTCAAAATTGTTCCTAACTCCTATTTTTCTTGAGGAGGAAGAAAATGGCTGAAGAATTGGAAGCAAGATATATAGAGAAATTACACTGCTCTTAACACAAGAAATAGTCAGTAATTTCTTAGCCCTGGCTTGCAGTCAGTCATCCTAACCATCTGCTCAGAACTGAACTTTTTCTTCTTCTTCAGTGTAGTTGAACTATATCAACAGAAACAATTTTTTCAGGGAGAGTAAATGTACCGCTACGAACGGTTTGATGAAAGACTGAATCTTTGTATTCCTGGAAAGTAAGTCTTCCTGTAACAAGCAGCTAACGTTTGAACACGTCAAAGCAAGCCTTTTAGAACAGGAGATAAGAGCACTTGAATGATTCTTACAAAGTGGTAACTGGCCCAAAAGAAAATATTGTGTACGGTAATTTATTCTAGGAGTTACATTTTCCTCAGCCTTGAAAAGAACTTTACCATGACTCAGTATGTTGGGCTTCACTCCCACTCTCATTTGGAAGATTTGGATCTGAAATACAGACCAACTGTACAATCAAACATTTTATTCACACAGGTAATTCTATTGGCATAGGCAGTGGTAAGATAGTGGCCAGATTTGTGTTAGGAATGGCTTGTAAAATAATGTCAACCTGAGGTGGGGTGTTTATTCATGGTTTTAATTTTATCTATGCTGTTAAATGCTATGCTGCAGAAGCTTTAATGTTTAAGCAACTATATTAATCTAAAAGTACTGTTATTGATAAAAATTCTTTTGCTTTTTGAATTGGTGAATAACACACCATCAGAAAGCCTTTGTTGCTGGTATAAGCTACAGCTGTGCTAGGGGGGATAGCTACACTAACCTAGTGTCACTGTCTCAGCATGTGGCCTGTTCAAAGTCATTGTTTACGTGGACTTTCTACCATATGGGATTATCAACATTTTATTGCAAAAACCTTAGTGCTGCCTTTTACTTCCAGAGTGAGAATACAGCAAGAGAGACTTTGTTCTCCCATTTTCTCCTTTGAAAAAAGAAAAGATTTCTCTCTCCTCCTAGTAATGCCCTCCCACTAGAAATATATATCAAGTTATAAATATCAACATCTACAAGTAAAAGGACCCCTTCCCTTTTATGTGCGCTTATTAATATATTGTAAAATCTCATATTTTGGGTAGCCTACCTCCTCACTTTCAAATGCCTGAGACTGCCCATGCTGGCAATGTCATTTCACCTCTGAGAGAAGAAATACCTCTTCCTCCGAGGGGTGCCCCATGATTGCCCCCCGGACCGGACCCGCCTCTGCACCCTGTGAACGCCTGAGCAGAAAACACGCTTCTTTAGCACATGCAACATCCCGTGGGCCCGAACACACAGGGCATTCTTAGGTGGTATTAATATGTAAGTAGGTGGTTAGGACCCTGCCAGGCATGCTTGGGCAGGCTGCCCAAGGCGCTGGTGTGGATTGCGTGCAGGCACAATGCGCTCTTGTCTGCTCCTGGGAATGCGTTTTGAGCAAGTGGGGTAGACGTACCTCTGGAAACCTGAGTAAGGCAAACTGTTCCGGTTCATGTTAAGAGGGAAAAGGAAATGAATAAACATTATAAATCTTCGTTAGCTCAGCAAGAGCAAAGAGCATGCTTTCATGCACAATAAAGAGTAACAGAAATAGAAGGTAAGAGTAAAAGGAATTTCTGAGCTCTCCTCTGGAGCAAGAATCCCATGAAAATCCCAAGGTACTTCAGGAGTCTTTGTCAGTGCATGCACAAAGCTCCTAACAAAACAATGTATTGTAAGAAAATATCAGTTTGCTGAACCTGAACATTTTCCCCAAATTTGACAAATATTGCTCCATTAAAGATCTGATTTGAAGAATATTTCCTCGGTCCATCCTGGGGCTCTGAAGTCCTCCACAGTTAGTTCTGAAGAAAGAGAAGACTTGGAAACGAGCTGCAGGTCCCCAAATCTGGGTTTCAGTAGAGTAATACTGTAGCAGTTCCAACACAAAATGGTCTCTCAAGGCTTTTATGCCAGCAAGCCTAGAATTAGCTTGAGTTTGCATAGCCCCAGGCTAGTCCTGCAAAGGCAGCATCACTGGGTTGGGATTCAGTAGTGGCTGCTTTCCCTCCTGCTTGCCTCCCAAGTGGGTTGGGGACGGATGCATATCCCAGTTCTGGAACATTGTGTGTCCAGGTTTCTAAAAGGAGGTTTTGAAATTGTAGCTTGTGGGAAATTGCTGAATATTTGATTTCATAATTAAGGTGGAAGGAAATACCACATCAAAATACTGTAAGTCTATGCAAATAAGAATATTTGTGTTTTGGACAATTCTAGTCTAGCCTCCTTGCTGTTTTCATAAATCACTGGTTAACTATGTACAAGGAAATATTCCTTTTCCTAGGAGATAACTTGTGCATAAAGATATATATATATATTTAATCTCTACATGCACAGTAGCAGTAGTGGAAATGGTATGGAGATAAGCTTCTGATGGGGCTTTGATATTGCTGATGAGAGTATTCATTTGACAGAAAAAGTCTATCCTAGATAGATATAGCAAAATTACTCCAATGGCTACAGGTACATTAGTGGCACCAGGACAAAGATTCAGATAAAGCAAAGCCACATACAAATAAATACGAAGATGGGAAGCATATGTGGCTGTATGGAAACTCGAAGCAGATGATGGAACAAATTAAGAGTAGACCGATCAAAGTTACAGATATAACCAGTTACATCAGAAAACTCCAACGAAGGGAGTAGTAGTGATAATGGACAATATATTGAACAAGCGAAAAAGACAATGCTGTCACAGAAAAGACAAATGCTACACTACGTTGTGTTAATTGGAGCATTGTATGCGATACAAGGAAGGCAGTTTTTCTGCTCTGTTTGACTCGGCTGAGGCTTCATCCAGAGAGCCGTATTTAGTTTGGGCTACCACATTTTTCAAAAGATACAGACAAATTAGAAGGACTTAAAAGAAGGACATCAAAAATGATAAAAGGTATTGAAAATAAGGCCCAGGAGAAAAGCTTAAGGGACTGGGATGTCTTTAGCTTACAGAAGAGAAGCCAAAAGGGAGATATAATAACTCTCAGTAATTGCATGAAGGGGTGTTACCAAGAGGACAGGGACCAATTGTTCTCATTAGTCAACGGGGACAAAACAAGAAATAATGGACTTTAGCCGCAACATAGATAATAGGGTTAAATATTAGGAAAAACTTTGCAACTGGAGGAACACTTAGGTCATGGAGCAAACTGTCAAGGGGTTTTCCAGAATCACCCCTACTGCAGGATTTTAAGACCAGACTTAACATCAATCTATCAGCAATGGTTTAAGTTTAATGAAATCAATCCTGACACAATACATGAGGAAACGAGAAAAAAAGACTGGGCTGAATGACATGCATGGGAAGTGTATGCTGGTAAATAGCTCTCTGATTCTCTGACCCCATGCAGTACAATGAGAGTTTATTTGCTATTGTTGTTTTTTTCCTATCTGTAATCCCTGTCTTCATCTGAAAGAGAAAATAGAGAGATGTGTTTTCCAGGCTTATATTAATACTGGTATGTACCTGCTTTATGCATTTAGAGATGTGACCACATTTCCCGTCCTCAGATGGGCTGGTCACTAGTGTGTATTTAGAGTATCAGCCGGGAACAGAAGCTTTCATACCTTCCAGCCACAGGGTGACTCTTGAATCTAAGTAGTGGCTGGTTGTCTCTGACACCTTTCTGCAGTGTGCTGCAGGTAAGGGCAGGGTTTGTCCTCAAAGCCCTTTCAAACCTTCACCCCCATACTTTCCATTAACTAGTAAAAGCACAATTTATACCCTAAACCTACACTTTCTCTGCTTGGCGTATGACAATTGCTAAAGTAAACCTCTTCCATGAAGACAGTGCCCCTAGCCTTATACTACCTGTTTGCTCGACATCCTTTATGTAGCTCAGGCTGTTAAAACTCAAGATAAAACCTTTTTCACTGTGCATCAGCATCTGCAAAATGAGCTTCAGGTCTAGTATCAAAATCAAGGACACCGACAGCTGATATTAATGACAAACTTTTTCAATTACTCTAAGATATTCCCAATGTATGTATGCAAATTAGATTAATATTTAAGCCAAAATTCTGAGTTACCAATATGCAATTAAACAGAAAGGGATGGGGAGGTGTTTGTCTTTTTGTTGTCTAGTGCATTGAAATACTAAGTGTCCTCAAACCACTTCTTAATGACATAGACTGGAAATGAAGTATCTGAACGCAATCCCTATGTGGACATGTTCTGCCGATGACCATTCTGGTGCCAGCAATAAATTCCCAGACTAAACAGTTTAAATTTGGCATTCTCATTTGTCATGCTGTACTTATGCTACACTCACAAGATTGATTCTCTGAATTCAAAGTATTCTAGCAAATGAATTATTAGAAATATGAAATTTTGGATGACAACCATATGTCTACAGAAAATTAATCTGATATTTGAAAAAAACACTGTTCTTATCAACAGAAATTTGTGTTGGTTTGAACAATAATAGCTACAGTCAGGGTCAGTCAGGTTTCCTCTCTAATTCCTACTTTCAGGAGACTAAATCCAATGCTGACTGGAGCCTGACAACCAGCTCTCAGATGAGACAAGATGCTTTTTTTAGTAACCAATGGAAATATAATTTTTTGTACTAAAACTTCATGATTTTTTCCTAAATTTCACCCAATTAAAAAAGAAAAATCTTACTCTTGTATAACTGAAATAGTTTTCAATTTAAATTGGAATTTGTCCATCAGCTAGTTCAGAGTGGCTTAGGTATTCTGACAATGAAAAAGGAAGAAGTGTGAATGTTTAAAAATGGACTGCAAAACAAATAGAAAAAGCATCACAAGCATTTTTAAATGTGGACTTAATATACATGTGTAGCAGCTGGATTGACACAATGGACCCTAACGGCTCCTTCAGGTTCCTTTCATACTGTATTATTTGCTCTGCAGTCAGAGTACCAAGGACAAAATTTTTTGGAAAAAGCCTACATTTTTGCAATCAGCTGCATTTAAGCAATGACACGGGTGATGTTAGCATATGACTGTCCCAACAGAAAAGCGCTCTTGTTTGATGGAAGTGCTTAGTATCTGGATATAAGGTTGGCCATGGGTTAGCATGGGATGCAAGTCAGAGCACTGTTTGGTCCAGAGCTGTGAAACCTTTAGCTGACAGATTCCATAACCAAAAATAATGTAGCCTTGCCCTTCATTTCCTCACCTGCCAGTTTCCAAAGACCATTCAAATTTAAAAAATGTTGCTTACATAACTAAGCTCATTTTCTGCTAGAAATAATGAAAGATGTTTTGGATTTATTGAGCAATTTTATCTGATTTATGAAAACCACTTTTGTCCACTCTTCTCTTTTCTATTACAAGTAACTGTACTGTACTGGGAATACTGAGCTAATGCCCTCGAGGAAGACCATGTGACTGCAATTATTTATGAATTAACATGTCACAGACTTGAAGCTTTGAGACAAACACATTTCCCAGCTGCACATTTGTGACTTCTGAGTTTGTAAATGGAACAGATGAAATAATGACTTGCTCTTCCTCTCTATTCCTCTTATACAATGGTTAGTTTACTTGCTGGGTATGTAAAGACAGGTAGGAATACTTACATGGATGTTTATCATTCACAGAGAGTGTAAATTAAATGTGCCATTACTTTATCAGCTTTTATAATAAATAGTTGATGTCAGACTGTATTTCTCTACAAGTGATGTTATCATTGTTTTTAATACATCATTTGCCTTTAGAGATACAAAAATAATTTCTGAATGCTAATGCTACTTAAAGCCAGTGCAGGAGTAAAACCCTGCAGCTAAAGAGTGAACTGCTTTAAAAAGCACAGTAACATGTGCTTAGTTAATGCTTTAACTTGATTTGTGCTTTGGGAGCCAAACAATAATTTGACTGATATTATTAGATACATACTTGCTTGGTTTGTCCTGCAAACTTAAAAGTCAAGCTGAAATCAAACTCAGATGTCTTAATCAATAGCACAAACATAAAGGCAAGAAATATATGTAGAATATGTATGGTTTTGCTGTCAGATATAAACAAGTGTAGCTGATACACATACATACATATTTTTGTTAGCTATGTAAATTGAGATGAAAGCCCATTTTCAAGCATGACCTGTGATAAACAAATGCATATAAATAAACAATAAACCAAGATAACACTAGAATAACATCAATTAAAACAATTACAACGACTTCTAGTCATCATGAAGTATTGTTTCAGTTCCATCTTAAAACAGGAAAAGCTCTCAATTGTTCTTAAATCAACTGGTAACTGATTCCACATTTGTGGAGCCTTGAAACAAAAAGCTTTTTATCCCTAGTTTGTATTCATTCTAGGGCATGGTAGTTCCACAGCATGAATAGAGTGTAATGTATAAGCTGCTCTAAGTGAAAGTAGCAGGTTGAAATAGTGGACACTGATTGACGCAGTACTCTAATTGCTATTTTATATCCATATCTTAAAAGACTTTTCAGGGGTAAAAAAAGTCATATCTAAAGTTGACATTACTGGCAAGTTGAAAGTGCAATTCAGATCTATGGAATTTTACATAGCATTTGATATCATGCCAGATATACATGCGTAAGTACAGAAAAAACCCACAACAGAATATGATGTAGAAAAAAGCCTTGGAATTCTGATAATCAGTCTGTGATATTAACCAGAATACTAAAACTGCCTCTTCATTCCCATTGGCAAACAGCAGGGTATAGAAGAACTTAAAGGTGAAATTTATAAATTTATGTATATATAAAAATGTACTTATTTGCTGTCTTTTTTTAAAACATATAAATAAACCATCAAAAATTCTTTTCTGTCCTTCAAACCCATTTGTTTTTCAGGTACTGATTTCCATGTTTTCCCTAGATAAGTCTTAAGGAGTCTGGAGAACTGCTAGGATTATGACATCAAAAGGGACAAAAGATTGGAAGCTGTTTAATGACAGGAGGGTGGGACGTTTAAATCATACCCTTTAAAAGTGGGTGGTTTTTTTTCCCATAAGCACTTACAGGACTTAAATTCTTGACAAACACATGAGAAAAAGGCTCAGTCAGCCCTTTGAGAAAGAATTCTGAATACTGCTGGTTGCAAAGTTCCCTAGAAAGTCTTCATGAAAAAGGGGGGAAGGGTATCGAGATCTGATATTACTAAAGTTAAAAATAAAACAAAGAGTAAGAAAGCCTAGTGGCTGTTGTTTCTTTATAAATCACAAAGGTACTGTAAAGGACAGATGGAAAAGGAGCAATTTTTACCCTTTCTCGGTCTTCTATAAAGGTCAGATTCAGGGGATTGCTGTGCTGCCACCGAACCCCTGAAAAAGAATATTCTGAGAATAGAAAAAAGAAGGGTGGCGTGCCTGGAGAGGCGAGATGTATGTGTGAGAAAGGCATTTTGGAAACGCGCCTGTCGCCCACAAAGTACTGCAGCATAAAGTCACCCAAGCTGTGTCTGAGGCAAGCCATGGCTCCCGCAAACGGGCGGGAGGGGAGGCCCGTGTCGTGCCCCCGGGCAGGGGCCTGCCTGCTCACCCTCTCACAGGCCTGTGGATGAGTCGTGTCTCGCCCAGGGCACGGTCACAACCTGTTACCCGGCATCAGCCACCCCCCTTGGCGGAGCAACAGCGCAAAAACCCGTACCTTTACAGAAAGGGAACTGCCGGGATGGAGGAAAAGCATCTATGCGTGTGGATTTATGACCCTGGAGACTGCAAACCTGCTGGGCCACAGCATTGCAAATGGAGGAAGAGGACGGTGGGTCACGCTTAATACTTTTGCAGAGATAGCTCACTTTCCGAGCGCTCGGAGCCCTACCTCCCATGCTGCTGTCTGCCACAATGCCCCTTTATTCTGCTTTCTTGCTACGGACGAGGATTTTGAAATCTAATGCCATGTCTGTCCAAGAGGCGAGCCATGCTGCTTTTAAGTCCCCAGCACCTGCAAAGGCACAGAATGCACCTGTCCTGGAGGGCGAGCAATTTGGCCAGCCCATCTGCCTGCAGGAGCCAAGAGAGTCCTGTTTTATCCCCACCGTTAGGCACTTCGTGTCTTACGCAAAAAAGCCTCGTGTCTTTCAAAAGCTGTGAAAAATATCTGGAGGGAAAATCAAACCACCAAGGTCAGAAACTTGGGCCCCATGAAAGTAAAGGGACCAGGCCGTATCCCGATTCTCACCTTAAATATCGAGGGAGGTTCTACATATCACTGATAGTCTGATATTTAAATCCTGCGCAAGATGAAGGACTGACAAACGCAGAAAAAGGCATATTTTGTTTTGTTCATTCCTCTGGAGTGAACAAATATGGAATATGTATGCATTACAACATACACTGAAGTAATAATTGTAGTAATAAAAGCCACGATCAAGTTTAGGTTCAGGCACACCTTTATGAGACTGTAGTGCCACATTTAGATTCTGACTCCTGAGAACCTCTGATCTGAACTGGGTCATTCTCAGCATCAGTGTAGGGGGAATAGAGAAAAAAAGTCCAAGTTTTACAGAGGACAGACAGAAAAGTAGGAGGTTAATACAGCAGCCTCACGGGAGTAGAAAGGTGTCTGTGAGTGAAATAATGATATTCAGTCTGAAAGCTCCATAGATCCACAACACCAAAGCATTACAAGGGAGAACACTTTTAGTTGGAACCTACACCTGTCTGGTTATATCATCCCTTAGTAGCTGGATAACCCTGGAGTCCTCAAGTCCGACAAACCAAAATAAAAATAAATGAAATAAAATGAAAACACTTTGTTGGGGAAAAGTCACACAGTAGTGAAAAACTGACAAAAAATAGGTCAAATTTTGAGCCTAGCAACCACAGTTCTGTACTTTTAAACTTTGCACCTGCATGAAAATCAACTTTTCTGAAATCAGGAATCAGAGCAATGGTCCGACCCAGTTACAGCACATCACCTAATGAGTTGCCAATTACAGGAGAGCATTTCACAGCAACATGGCAACTACGTGTTAACTCCAGTGCAAACTAGGGTAGCTCTGCAGAAAGCCTGAGCTACTGCTGTGGCATTATTACTTTATAACGTGGTCAGTCAATAACTTATCTCCAATGAGTCTCAGAATTGCAGTTATAACCGTCTCTGGTTTTGCTACTTTAGTTTCTTTATTGTTCACAGAGTTTGTTCCCTAGTGCTATCTTATGATTGCTGATAGAAACCAAATGGCTCTGATACTCTTTGTCTGAGTATATCTGGTAATTCTGTCCTTAATTAAACACAGTGGTTCTTCAGAATGGAAGAAGGCAAAAAGTGAGAAGAATTCTCTGAAGTCTAAATTGTTTCTTTCCACTCATACAAAAGGAAACAAGATATTTTTTTCTTGTTGCTGAAAAACTGTGCATCTGTTTTTTTAAAGAATCTCCTTCTGATACAGCAATCACGTTACATTAAACAACTCCCAGAGCTCAGTACAAGAGAAATCTTATTTTCAGTAACAGCAGAATAACCTTGAAACTTCAGCCAAATTCTTTAGCTAAGATATTCCAAAGACAAATAATATGTCTTAAGTCTCACAGCAGGAAAGGTTATGTTCATAAGCAAATGAAATTTTAAGAAAGGGCACCTGGGCACTTCTAGCCATGCAACTAAGGCAAGGAGTGACTGCCTTGGTTAGTCAAAAAGGGTTTAATTCCTTTCCCAGATGCAATCATGATTATCTCTATGACACGTCTAGCCTCTGTGAAAGAGGAAAGATATCTACTTCCCTAAGGTAAGAAGAGGCTGGTGACCAGGCAGCAGTCAGGGAAAGCTGGGACTAGAAACCCAATCAGAGTAATAGCTAGAAGCAATTGTGAGAGAACCTCTGAAACCCACACAGTATATGTGTCCTTCATCCTGTCCCACATCTAATTTGGGAGAAGATGAAGGACACATACACTGTGTGTGAGGGAAGAGAGGACCATAGCAGTCTTGATACCTTCTGGCAACATGGGGTTGAGGCAGAAAGAATCAGCTTGGTGAAAGACAGCTGAGGTGGATCACTTGATGAAGTTAGGTGTTTGCTGAGTAATCCCAGCACTGTTAGGCTGAGTGATCTTCAGCATGGACTAGGGTCTTGAGACACTCGTTTTAAGGGCTCCCCAAAGTCATGGAGCCTCCAGTTCCCCACCTATTTTTAAGTACTTGAAAGATGAATGAAAGTTAGGAGAGCAATTCTCCTAAACTCCCTCTAGAAGAGAAACACATGTTCTAAGAGTAAACCCTGTACTAGATAGCTTGATCTGCCTTCAAAGGAAATGAAGATCTCTGTCATTAGTTACAGAGGAAGTCAAGGGAAACGAAGTGTCAGCACACCTCTGATATGCATGGACGATAGGTCTTGGCCTTTGTAGAGAAGAGAAACTTCAGTGGGACTGAAAGTTTCAAAGAAGAAGAAGTTCAAGTTTATGGCTGAATCTAAGGAAAGGTACTAGATGGAAAGGGAATGAGTTAGCAAGGCAAGTGGATCAAAGCAGCTCTTGGTCCATGATTCCAGAAGGGTAGAAACCAGTAAGTTAGGAAGATGAGGACTAGGATTCAGGCACTCCAGGTAGCTTCTTATCTTACTATAATGCTGACAGTCAAATCATGAGGACAGAGGAACAGAAAAAGAATTTGACATAATAAAAGAAAATGTCTAGTAAAGGAACTACCTTCACTTATTCATCCACTTGCAAGTTGAGGCTTTTATTTTTTTGCTGGTTTGCTACCATTCAGATCATAACACATACAGAAAGAGCAGGCTTAAATAGATTATTTGACTGATATTTTTCAATTTCTCTGCCAACTAACTTGCTATGGCAGATAATGGTCTGCCTGAAAAACTGCTTTTTCAGGCCTCCGACAGGAGCCACGGTGAAATTGAGAGAGGTCAGAAGAAGTCAGCTGCCATTTTCACTCCCATTTTTTATGGAAATGGGCAACAGATTGGTGAAGACATTGTGAAGGCTCTAAGGCAATCACTCTTTCAATTTGTCCAATATTAGTTTCAATAAGAACTGAGAACAGAAACAATTGCCAGCAGCCCCTAGTTGATTTGTTAAGACTCACTCTTGTCCACTTCAAATCACCTTTGACATTTACGAGCTCAACTTTGCAAACATCATTTGAGTATTATTATTTTATCTGATGCCTCTATTATGCCAGTGTCTAGGCTACCATAATGCTAAAAGTGATGCATAGGTATCAGGAACACCATTGTTTCTTATGTCTCCACTTCATGAAAAACAAGGAAGCTTTTGTTATTGTATACAGACCCAATACCTCCAGTATTACACATGCAAGGTATAGTAGTTTGCAAAGATTTATGTGTATATATCCAAAGTGAATTTGAAAAAAGGGAGATCTAGTTTGACAGACATTTACAATAAGACTAGCATATCGATAGCAAATTAGCTTTCTCCTGCACCTGCATTCTCCTATATAGAAACCATCTTTGTAGAGCTCATAGGGCATAATAAACAAAGAAATGTGAATGGTGAACACGTAAATCACTCTAGGTTTGTAGTCTTTGCAACATGCAACAGGTTGCATGCAACTCTCCTCTGCAGAGTCACAGGAAGAGAAGAAAAATAAAATTGTGCCAAACAAGGTAACAGTGGTATTGACAAATATACCTGGGACACAAATGCTTAGCGTGATTTACTTGGCATGCTTCCAGTGCATGCAGTTTAAGGGTTGGAAGGAAATGTCTATCATCTGGGTCAAAAAGTTTGAGAGCTAGTGACCAAGAAAGAGAGAGAGAAAATAGTATCAGTGTGGGATGGGTGGTGGTCAGTAACTAGTGCAGATTCTCACAGAAAAGATGCCACTTTGCCTGAAGCCAAAATTGTACAGCACATGCATTTCTGGCTGAAAATCAGAAAATGGAAAATCATTTGAACACAAATGAAAGAAGAGTGGAAAGGGCAGTGCTGAGGACCACATTTAAGGAGAGCTGAACTGCCATGGGGGTTTGGTAACATACAATATGTCTGCAGTGGATTCTGCACTGGGATGCAGAGATAGCCAGCAGCCAGCTTTAGCATGTGGGTCCCCAGGCAGGTTAAGGCACAGGCTGTTCTATATATAAAGAGAAGAAATAGATGCAAGGAAGGAAAGTTAATATTTTTCTGAGGGTTTGCATACAACTGTGGGAGAATAATAATCTTCTTGGGAATGCTCCTCTGCGAGGGAAACTTGAAGATGATCTCACTGCAGCCTTTCAGTACTTCAAGGGGGCTTATAAGAAAGATGGGGACAGACTTTTCAGCAGGGCCTGTTGCAATAGGACAAGGGGCAAGGATTTTAAACTAAAAGAGGACAGATTTAGACTTTTTTAAGTCTTTTTAAAAAATTAAGGAGGAAATTTTTCACAATGAGGATGGTGAAACACTGGCCCAGGTTGCCCAGGGAGGTGGTAGGTGCCCCATCCCTGGCAACATTCCAGGTCAGGTTGGACGGGGCTCTGAGCAACCTGCTCTAGTTGAAGTTGTCCCTGCTGGTTGCCGGGGGGTTGGACTAGATGACCTTCCAACCCAAACTATTTTGTGATTCTATGATGGCGTTAAGCTGGACTGAGCAAAATTTCTGTAGCATGTATAAGGAAATTCTGTTTGCAACTCTTTTTTATTACATCTTATGTGCCTCACAAGTACTTAGTAACAGTAAGCTTCAGGCATTCTGGAATTGCATACTTGGAATTATTTTATTGGGGGTTCTTTTTGTGTACTTAAAGAAGTATTTAAAAGTTTCTTAAAATACCACAATGTAAAGAGTAAATAAACATGAAATGTGCAGAACTAGTAGTAAAAAAAAGGTGAAGACTTTTCCCCACTTCTTGACTTGAGCGCAGAGTAACACATGCTCTAAGGAATAAACTATTGAATAGTCTGTATATGTAAGCCTTCTTTCATTGGTTGCAAGTAAGCTACAAAAATTCCTGTTGACTGCACTGTGGAAGGATCAATGCCACTAACACCTTGATATTTGCTCCCACTTTCCATTTACTTTTCACTTGTGACTTTAAAATACAAGTGACAATGAAGCATTGTCTCTGTGGTATATAAATGGGAGCTTATTTCCTGCATTTACTCTGGTTTTCTTAGGGGAAAGGGGATTTAGAGTTAATAACAAATCCCGTTCCACATTTGGATTATTCCTGTGTACAGTGAAAACTCCTTGAATTTCAAATAATGCCAGTTTCCATCTCTTCAGCTGGAGAGGCAGCGGGGACTCTGGTGCGTGCCTTTTATCTCGGAACCATAAGTGCTGTGGTAAAGGACTCAGCCATAAATAATCCCACGTGTCACCAAGGCCGGTGATAAGGAAACGCTTGTGGAAAGGCCCTCGCTCCCTAATCTTCACGGACCTGTCATACTGCACTGAGACAGTCTCCACGGCAGGCGAGTCGCAGCAACCGGCTCAAGGCACAGCGGGTGCTGCCGTCCCGGTCTGTGCTCCCCCGGCATTTCGGTGCAGAAGTAGCGTGGAAACGTCCACTGCCCCTGATTGCTACCAGTAATGGGTGGGCATGTGGAGAGTGATTTAACTGATTACCAAGCCTGGCTTTAACAGCATTTTATCAGCTGGCAGTGACTTGCAAAAGAAGGAGCCGAACAGACAGTATTAAACCTACACCCCAACATTACATAACTAAAATCTTCACAGGAGGGGAAAGACAGATACAGAGAAAGCCAGCCTTTTGTTTTTTAAGAATATGTTTCTTATAAAAGCTTTTTTAATAAAGGAAAATGAACAAGGAGATTATTTTGAAACTTCAGCAAGCAATTCTGTTTAAAACTCTGACAAACTCGGATAGTAGCAGCAGTAATGTTTAGTTTGTCTGCTATTACTATTCTCTCTATTTAATGGTTTTGCCAGGTTTCTTTCTGGGACATCCATTATTAGAGTATACTAATATTCATTTAATCCTACTACAACTAATTATATATCCCCTTTAACCAGTATGTTACTCTCTGCCAACAGAATTAAACCTAATGAAATATATCAATATTGAAAACTCAGATGATGGCAGTTACTATCCCTGCAAAATAATTATAACCAGTAAAGATCACACGCGTAACGTTACAGTAGCAATGCCTAGAGAGCGGGAACAGCATGGTAATGATATTCAAACAGGAACCCAGCACCCCCTCAACCCTGGAACCACTAATAATTTCAGCTGGAACAATTGACAGAGGGGAAATGAATCATTCCCTTTGACAAGAACAAAACTATATTAAAATGTAATAGTTTATTAAACAACTGACTTCAGAAGTTAAATTACTAAATTGCATCTCCATGGGTTTTAAGAAGCACCGTCTGATCAGAATAATGGATTGCCTACAAACTTTTATCTTAGCCATCGCCTCCAGAGTTGCTGTATTTAATTATTTAAACATTGTATTAATGAAACATGTTATACTGGTAAGAAAACTACTTTTATCATAACACATGAAAGATAAAAAATATAATATGTGGTTTACAACTGCATTTGCATCCCCCTTGCAAATAGCAAAAAAAATCCTCTCCCTGATCCCCTCTTTCCAGCTGCTCTGCCTGCAAGGATTTGCAGAACTAATTTAATGGTTGCCATTGTTCTTGATTCTGACTTGATTTTTTAAAAAATTGAATAGAAACCATTTGAAACATTTTGGTGCACCTGTTGTGCTGCATTATGACCCACTGTGATTTCAATTTATGTCACATGAGAACATGCCACTGGAGCACCAGATTGCATCATGTGCAAAAGCCCTAGCAGTGTTGGAAATTGATGTCACATCACATTTTATAATGCATATCTATGCATATAATGCATAGAAACAAGAGAGTCAGATTAAGATAAAACAACCAATGAAAAACAAAATAGGCATGGCACAAATGAGGTTAGGCAGAACCATTCTGATCTGTACATGTGTCCTTTAGAGGCTGGAAACCTCTGCTGCATGATGAAGACCTCTGTCACTTGAGCTATTGACAACCTAGTAGCAACAGTAGATTATCACCTTTTGTTTGTGGATCAGCCACAAGGGGGAAGTAAGACACATTTTTAGGTGGGCTTCAGGTGTTTTCTGACATTAGAGGAACACTGTAAATTAAGAAAACTTGGAAAAAATTCATTTTCTGGATAAGGGTAAGGTGTAGAGATGAATGCTTCTGCCTCATCTCTGCCCAAAGAAACAATTTCTCCTGTCGCTTGAAGCCTCTCCCTCAGGTTCTTTTCTGGTCCTATCTCCTCCAGCTGCCATCCTCCCTTTCTCCTTGACCAACTGTCCCAAGAGGGATAAAAGAATTTGGCAAGGTGCTCTGGAGCACACAAAAGACCAAAACTTAGGTACTTAAATGGAAAATGCAGAAATGAACAAAATATTAATCATATGAGCTTACAGTTAAGCACCTTTGAGAGCCCTTAAGAAGAGAGACTTGGCTTGGAAACCTGCACTATGAACACACTCATTGAATAATCATGTTTTGTGGAAGGAGATTTCAAATACACTGCAGAATCCTGTACAGAAGAATCCAGCAGTATTTTTTCTCCTCACAAGGCACAAGACAAAATATACCTTCACAAAGCACATTTTGCAGTCCTGCAGCCTCTTCATTGGAAAAATAGCAACAATAATATTTCTCTGCCTTAAAATTGTGTTGCAAATACTAATGATGACAAAATTCTGCAAGAAATGTTTGGAGAGCGTTTAAAATGCTAGAAATGCTAAAAAACCATTCCTTAGCTGCCTAAACAGTGTATTAAAAATCTAACTGCTATTACGTAGCAACCCTTTACCGCCAGAAAAGCAGATGCACTGTGGATTAAACCCAATAAAACACTCTTTTCTTAAGGAAGAAAGAACTAACATATGCTCTGAGTTCTGCTTGGTGCCAGTGACTCTTCCAGTGATGGACTGTGGCCATTTTTTGACCACTGTCCTTAAAAACAAATGTGGACAATTTGGAGAGCAGAGGTCAAAAGAGAATGAGAATGGTCAGAAAATAAGAACTATGAATGAAGTGTGAAGGGATTGTAGTAATTCGATCTAAAAGCAAAGAAGACTGAGAGAGAAATGATAGCAGCTGAGAAATATGTAAGAGAGAGAGAATAATCTGTATGACAAGCCCAATGTGGATAGGACAAGAAGTAATAGTCTTGAATCACAGCAAGAGGGATTTGGGTTAGACATTAAGAAAAAAATTCTAATTGTAAGAAAAGCTAAACACTGGAGAAGAACACTTACCTCACCTGGGGAGACTGTGGGTTCTCCATCACTGGGAGATTCCAAGAACAAGTCATGCAGATATCTTCCAGGCAGTTTCAAGGTCCTGCCATTTACATGGACTAGCTGATGAAGAAGGTCCTGTTTCCTGTGATTCTAAGTTTTACTGTCAGTTTGTACAAACAGTGAGAAGTGGTTGGTTTGTGTGAGAGCTACAGGGACTGGCTGCTTAATGTGTAGAAGCCATTAATGAAAAGCAAGTTTAATTGATCTTCCAAAAATATGCACCTTCGTTTCAGTGTGGGAAGGCGATAACCTATTGCTGAAGGAATCCTGTTCTACTGACAGGAAGAGGACCAGGAAATGAATTCTCCCTGGAAATTTCCTTCTGTGTGGTAGCCAAGCCTGCAGGATGACTTTCCCAGGATTGTTCTCCCTCCACTTACAAGCAGCTGCTGGAAAGTAACTTTCTGCAGACTGAACAGATGGTAGAAGGGTCAGGATGCTGGTGAACTTGGGCTCCAGGAGGACAGGAAGGAGCATGAAACCTCAGAGGAGGTGGTTCTGTTGTACTTTTCTGTATGGAAAAGAGTCCCATCCGAGGCTGGACATGTAGGTGGTTTTCAGAGGCTGTAAGGACACTGGATGTCAATAATGCATGGCAACATTGAGACCATGAAAATGATGGGAAAGTGTTATGACAGACCTGTTACTGAGAGTCCACGTTGAGGTCTAATCTCTGAGCTTAGCATCAAAAGACAGAGGCTATGGCTCAGCTGGCAGACTGCATGCTGGCACCCAGATGGGACATGCAGGTTGTCAGCAGCTTAAGGGAGTATTCCTGTGTTGTGATTTAACCCAGCAGGTAGCCAAAACAGCCACAGAGCCGTTCACCGTTCACTCATCCTCCCCGCTCCCAGTGGGATGTGGGAGAGAATTGGAAAAGAAAAAGGGTAGAACTCGTGGGTTGAGATAAAGACAGTTTAATAGGACAGGAGAAAAATAAATAATGATAATAATAATGATAAAAGAATATACAAAACAAGTGATGAACAGCACAATTGTTCACCACCCGCTGACTGATGTCCAGTTAGCTCCCGAGCCCAGCCCTTCCTCAGCCAACTCCCCCAGTTTATATACTGGGCATGACATCATATGGTATGGAATATCTCCTTGGCCAGCCTGGGTCAGCTGTCCTGGCCGTGTCCCCTCCCAGCTCCCCGTGCACCCCCAGCCTGCTCGCTGGCAGGACAGAGCACAGAAAGCTGAAAAGTCCTTGACTGCTGAGCAACAATCAAAAACATCAGTATGTTATCAACTTTTTTTCATCCCAAATCCAAAACGCAGCCTCATACTAGCTTCTATGAAGAAAATTAACTCTATCCCAGCTGAAACCAGGACATCCTCATATGACTTTGACTGAATGGGGTCCATGTATGGTGTAACCTATGGCTCATGTAGTGTACAGGTAGCCTGTGCATTGAGAGCAGCTGTTTGTCCAGGATTTCTGGATGGTAGCTCCTTGCTCTAACTGAATCATGAATGCCTGGAAATACTGAGCAAATGGTTAGTGTCCATGAGTTCTACGTGGAGGAGAAAAAGAGGACATATCAGCCTTTTTACAGGCCTATAGTAGTACTGGATTTGAATTTTTTAAACGCATAATGACTTTCCACAGAGCACGACTATGAAAGACATCTTTGGGCACTGTGGAAAAAAAACTAAGCAAAAAAGTAGGGTAGGGTTAGTGGAAACCCACACATATAAATACGTCTAGAGTTGAGAGACTTGTGAGGACCCACAGAGGATATGGAGGGAATGAGTGATTTAGTGAAATGAATTAGTGTAAGGGATGTTCCTGTTGCCCCACTTGAAGGTCAAATACAACCAGAGAGTCAGGGGGGACTGCGAAGATGATGGAGGAAACCTGCATCCCCACTCAGGGAAACAAAGTCACGGTTCTTGCAGAGATAAGATTGCCCTGCAATAGTTTTGCACACAAGACTTTACAGGATCTTGACTCATGAAGGTGCATTTATCACAATATTAAATTCATGGGCCACTCCAGGTTAAGAGCATCTTGCTTTCTGACATGCTTTTGCAAACTCAGGGAGCAAACTGAGGTGACAACCAGTCCTTCCACAGGAAGCAATGACTGTTGGTTTCATGGGCCCCATGCTGTGACTGCGCTTATGCTCTTAACACACAAGAACCACAAAAAGGATTTTCTTCCTTCACATTGCTCCTTTATTGCACCCTTCTTAGATGACCTCAAAGATGGGAAGGACTCACAGGGATAAGATGAGGCATAGATTTCTATTTTGAACAGAAAAGGCAGGAGCAACACAGGAAAGAGCTGAAATTCAGACAGGTGTTTGTATTTTTTACACCACTGATTCAAGTAGATCCTACAATACTGGTGGTCCTGTAGAAATGCAGTCTTTGGGCAGTGGCTGGCATGAATGCAGTATAACCTTTGGTACAATCCTGTTGGAAAGACTGAACAAAATTCTGTCCCCTTGATCATATGAGAAACTGGAGCAAAACATTTCCATTCACCAGCTTTCTTTTTTTTATTTACATAATAAATTCTGTGTCCCAAGAACTTTTGTGTCTGGTTTGTCTTGGTATCCTTCTCACGACTGTTTCTCTCATTTCCTCCTGCTCTCTTAATTCTCTTCCTCTTTCACTGAAGCAAAACCAGTCAGATTTAAACAATCTACAGCCCCTGCTATAAACCCTACACTGCATTCATCATAGGCTGTGGTTACAACTTTTGGGGGCAGGGTTGACTTGAACTCCTTTCAGCATAACAAATTGGGAGGGCAGGGTTTTGGAAGACCGGCGTCCTGTTTGTCAGTGCAGCACAACACTGCTTGAGCCGCGACTACAAGGGAACTAGGAGTCACCCAGCAGTGAGGATTTTCGGCCAGATTATTGACAGTTGCCTACAGAGCATTTTGTTCTTTGTGTTCCAGGGTGTACATAGCACTTTGGGTACCCGCTGACGGCCAGTCCTTCATTCAGCAGAGGGGAGGTGTGATATTACACTTCTGCTTTATCCAACTTGTCCTCCAAGTGGTAAATATGTGTGTGTGGGTATGCACATATGCAAAGAAAACTTAAAATAATTTATGAAGGAATTACAAAATCCAAGATGCCATAATTTTACTTACTAAAGAAAACAAGAAACCAAAAATCCCCTCCCACATATGAGCAGCTGAACATTACTGCACTTCAAAATACACCTGGGGAGAAAAAAATATTGCTGGACTTAAATATGTTAACAAATTTACACTTTTGTAAAACAACGCGATTGAGGATCTCAGCCAGATCAGCTACTCATAATGTTCTCCTGTTTTGCCAATTTATTATGCTAGGAGAAAACGTCTGTAAATCCTGATGTAACAATGTATTCTGGATTATATTCCATTCAAAAAACTTTCAATGAACAATATGTTAAACACATAGGATACAAGACATCGAAGTGTTAGGAGATAGAGTACAGCTTTCCCTCTGCTGATAAAGCTGAGAAAGTATTCATCCTCCTCCTCCCCTACCTTTGTCCTGACCCCACCAGATCCCCTCCAGGTCTCAGAGGTCCCCGCAGCTCTCCTTACTTTTAAGTTATCTTTAATCAACCAATTCTGACAACATTTTAACTGAAAACCAAAACACATCATGCAAATTAGAATGGTGTTAAAATCAGATTTTTGAGATTATCAGAGTCAGGTGGAGTCTATGGTTTTAAACATAGACTTCTCTTTGTGCTAACAAGCAATGTTTATGGCCAAGCAAGCTTTTAAATCCTTTTCTCAAGATAGTTTATCTACATTTGTTGTCTGGACATCTGGTTTTGGATTAGGGTGGGTTGAGAGTTGTTGTGGGTAAACTGTGAAGTGAAATATTGATCCTCATCAAAACTATCTGACAGAGGCAGCTTAAAAGTATTGTATTCATGCTGTAAAAAGAGGGGTTGACAATATATATTATTTAGCAGCATTAGAGTAAGGTAGCCATATTGAACTGGGGGAATACTATTTCTTAATGAAGACTTACCCTTGCCTTTGAACTGGAAGGTAAATTGATACATTTATCTCACACCATTCAAATATCACATACAAATACATCTTAAAATATCACCATAATGTCACTCTTCCTATACTTTCAAAGGAGGCCTGTCCCTTGAATTGTCTATAAACTGCCCTTTTAGCTTTCTCCATAAATGTTCCCCAAAATTCTCAGAGGTAATATGTAGAGAAAAGTACTTGTTAAAATAACATGGCAGGCCTGTCTGGAACTGACAAAACCAAGAAATTCATGGTTAAGATTGAAACTCCATCTTTGAGACACCCCGTTGTGCTTTGTTGCATTTTAATAAGCGTTCATCTGACCCTCTGCCAGTTAATTATGGGGATCTTCAGAATTTTGTTCTGGCCCCCTTGCTCTTCAGTACTGATGTGTTTCTTTCACTTCTATTTTTAGGGACCGTGAAGTGAGTTATCATTGTTAACCTGATAACACCCAGATCTATTTTGTTCTTTTAGCTGATCCTACTGAGGCAGCTTTTACTCTTTTCATCTTACCTCCCTAAAGTGCAAACTGGAATCTTAACAAAATCTCTTAAAAAAAAAAGATAAAATAAAAGAGAGGGAGAAGAATTCTGAAAATTAGATCCTCTTCTACCTTCTTCCCACCAACCTACTAAAAAGTAGCTCCAAGTTCCATTAGATGAAAATCTGTTTATGATTGACAGTACGGCCAACAGAACTGAGGTACTGGTGGATCTTACTTAGCGACTTCCTTTGAGTTTTTTTCTTCCCTTACCCTTTTAAAGTTACTTATTTCCATTTACTTTGGATTTCTCATGTGAAAATACGAAGAGATTGAGAGGATACTGTAAATCTTCCTGTAGCAGTACTTCTCATTCCCATTTTAAGGTATAGAAATCTCCTTTTATTACCTCCACAGCAAGGAGCAATACATGTATCTAGGAAAATTCTAATTCAGAGGAGAGCGAGAGAGAAAAAAACAAAACAAACAAAAAAACCTATGGAAAAAAAATGTTTCCTAGTACTTCCTGTGGCTGCTTTCTGCATCAAGATTTTGTGGGTTACTCCTGAAAGAAACATGGATTGGAGAGTGAATTAATTTCCTCTGAAATGTAGCCTGTCACCCATGAGGAGACATCGCTCTGCCTGGTAAAGTAAAGGAACCTCAAGAGGGTACAGAAGTAAAGACAGACATCATTAAAGTACAACAAAAAATTGTGATTATTTGGAGGTTCCTGGGTACAATGACAGTAGAGACGTTTTTTCAAAACACTGTAGACAAACACTGATGTTGTTATACTTGTCTGAAACACTCCCCTGAATCTTCTGAGATTTGTCTATCACTAGAAAAATTTAATGAATACTATTTTACTAGTGGAATTTTCCTATTGAATGCAAATGATTCCAAAAGTTTATTTTCAGAATGTTTCATGCTTGCCTTTGTCAGCCAGCTGGTAGAGGGAAAGGGTTTCAAAAATAAAGAAAATTATATATAATGAATAACCAATTGCAGTAGATGCTAGGAGACTAAATGTATTTTTATTGTGAGGACATAATGCTGCTATAACCTAACCTTCTCCACCCCCACAGGGGTAAAGAACAGTTAATGAAGGAGAGGATGCTTTTATTAATCTGTAGTCCATTTCTGTGCTATATAATATTCATTAGACATTCACTCATAATTTCTTCCACCCACCCCACATTTCGTAGACAAAAATCTTTTTTCAACCTTTGATAAGGAGTGATAAATAGTTAACTGATACACATTGTCTATTTTTTCAATATAATCAATAAAATCTTAATATATTTATATGCCCTGTTACACGGGAAGTCAACATACATTTTGTTTTGAGAAAATCTTTCAAGACTTGGATTGTCAAGACTTGGATTATCAAGACTCCAAACTTCTCTTCTTTGAACATTTCTCAAGCTACTTCTTAGAAGCAGTCTCTGCGTGTAGCTTTGTTTCTGATAAAGTCATCCCAGTGGTGGATTTTCCACTGGTGTGTATATGTTACAAATAACATGATGTCTTGGTCCCTTTTTTTCTTTTTTTTTTTTTTTTTCCAGTTTCCAAACTTCCTTCTCCTCAATGTAGGTGTTGGGCTAAGCTCTTTGGTTCTACCTCTATTCCTAAACGAAGTTAACGCCTGCTTGTTAGCTCTGCTTCTTTAGCTTTGGTCCAAAGCTGGTGTTCTTTTTACACTCAGACGTTTGATCAGCTACTTAGATGATTTTGTTAGATTTTTGTTTAAAACAAGAGTTATAGGAAGAATACCTCTTTATAGTGGAGAATACCTCCCTAAATCTGAGAAAACCCCTGCTTTATTTTTATGGACAAGAAAGGCAACTTTCTGAAAGCCTCAAACATTATCAAATGAAGGCTTGAGTGATGGCATTCATCTTTATAGCATACTGGTGCTCCATTGAACTTGAACACTAAGCCTATGATTAACTTTACCATTTCTTTTTTAAAATAAAAATCTAACTTTGATTTTTGTTTTTTTTATTTCTAAGGAGATTGGGTAAAAGTATCTCAAACCAAAGCAATTCTACTCCTCGCCCCTTTTGGACTGTTAACACAATGGGTTCCTATGCTCATACTTGCTGACAGGATACTATTGCTTTCCTTTGATGTATAATTTTATAGTATCTGTTCCTAGTCAATTGCCCTTTGATATGTAATTTTATAGTATCTCCTACCACTTTCTCATACCTTTTTTATTGGTGTTGGTCAAATCAGGTGTATAAAGTGAGAACATCAGTATGAGGAGTTTGCGTCGAATGAGAATGAGTTGTCCATTAATTCTGCTGGTAGGTCCCAAGCCCAGTGTTATGAAAGATTTCTGCCATGTTTTTCACAAGGTTTGTTGACTAGTCTGTCCTGGCTTGCCCAAGGGGCTACTGCCAAATCTTGAGGCTGTCATCCTACATTCAGATCTTGTCTGGGATCCTATTGACCTCAGCAAGTTTTTAGGCAGATACGAACATCAGACTGTGAATTTGTTCCAGATTTTCCTAAGACAATCTGTTGTGGAGCTGCTGAGAGTGTCCGATGGGCTGGAGATCAGCACCGATCATGCAGGTTCTCATCTTCTATATGGTCGCAGTAACAGTATCTGCCCATGTATCATTGGTGGGCCCCAGGGACCCTCGTGATTGTGACCTACATATATATACGTACATACACACTCATATGCATATATATATGCATACATATATATACACTAGAAACAGGTAGCTAGTTTACATAGAAATATGCTTATACATATAATTACGAGTAGGCACTTGTCTCCTGAGTGCATTCATCTAGTTTCCGATTTGCCATATATTCTCTGTTTGAGATGATCTGTTTTCCTGCATAGGATTCTGGGCACAGAGAGGAGTTGTCTCAGTCATGTCACTTCGTTCAGGCAAAGCACAAAAAGTGCAAGAAAAGTCAGAGAACTGAGAATTATTAAGTCCTTTGCATTAAAAAATAAATGCATAAGTAAATATGCTACATGTCCAAGTATCTTGGGGTTTTTTTTGCCATTATAGTATGATAGAGGTAGGTGATTTGGGATTTTGGATCTGATTCCTTTCTTAAGCACACCAATATAAATAAGGAGGAACACTGCTAAGTCCACTGAGGGCAGCCTTATAAGACTAACTAAGAATGAGGTCTTTCTTTCGGGACTGGGGGCTAATATTTTTACAGTTTCCTTTCTATGGGAGTGATAAATACAAAACTAACTTCCAAGACCCACTCACTTCTTTTACTGAATCACAATAAGACCACAAGATACAGATCTAATAAACCAGTCTGAAAAAGGAACTCTGATCTCCTAAGAACACCAGAACAAAGTTTGCATTAATTCCTGGTTAAATACAATAGATATGTAATTAATAAAAAAAGTATCCAGAAGAGTAAGTGCATGCTGGAGCTAAGATTATTTTCCTTTACTGTAATGAACACCACTCTTTTGAAAAATACTTAATCTCTGGAAATAAAGAAACAATAGTTTTATTAATTTCCTTGAGTATTTTATATGAAAATGTTGTCTATTTACAAGTGATCCATATGTACCTGCTTATTTAATTTATTTTTTTTAAATACAGCTATTGACATAATATAACGTACACTTTGTGCAACAAAAAGCCTGCTAGGACTGTGAGTTCTCACATAAAGGAACTAGGATACACTGACGCACAATACCTAGAGTTTAGTTTCTCTTAAAACTTGTATTTAACTGTTAAAATGAAATGATGGTAAATGTAAGGTTGGAACTCATTTTATAAACTCTGATTAAAATGCAGAGTTGGTAACTTGGAAAACATCCCAATGATACCTGAGGGGTGAAGCAGGAGGATTAGAGATACTGAGGAAAAACCACGCAGAACTGATCATTTTCCCACTGTATCCATTTAAAAAGCTGTAGTTCTTGTTTCTTATAAATATAGTCTCTTTGTAGTTTCCTTACAGCCTCAAATTTGTTAAAGAAAATGTGACATCACTACAGATAGCTTCTTTAAAGTCTTCTCAAGCTGCATTTCACTTTGTAAACATCTCTGAATAGCAAAACACGCAGGGCTAGATCCTGCCTCTGCCAGGTGCAGAAAATCTTGTTGGAGTTCGCCAAGGTTAACGCATGCAACTGAAACTCGAATTTGGCCTACCTTTCTTTACAGGGAGGTCCCTGAGCCATCTTATTTTTACCTCTCTTTTTCTCCAAACTTTTTTGGATGAGCATTTGCCCCCCAAACCACGCTTTTTTTGGTTGTTGTTGTTGTTTGGGGGTTTTTTAAATTAAGGAAGATGGGAAGAAAGTGAATTTTCAAGTCACAAAACTCTGCCACACAAAGATCCACATGGTCTGTGGATGGTCATGATCCAAGGGCCTGCACCCCTGGCCACCTCAGAAACTCAGAAACTGAAACATGAATCTGGATATAAGATGAAAGTTGTGGAATTGAAGTAACATATAAAAGCTGGGAACAAAACTTGCTAAACTGAGCACAGAGTGTTATAATTGACCAGGTATGTTCCATAAGACTTTGCTGAACAACCTGCTGTTATTAATATCACCTATCACAAAGGCATGTTGCACACAATAATGATTTTGTGTTTGTAAATCACCTTGTGACATAAATTCCCATATAATGTCAGTGCCTTATAGAATATGCTACATATATTTCATTTTTGTTAATAACGGAATGTTTCTTTGCAGTTATAACTGTAGTCTCCCTCACTAAGAAAACGGGACATTGTCCATATTAAAATACATAGTAATCAAAATCAAAATTTGCCCTTTGTCTGGGGTAAATTTTATGCTAA
>NW_010534250.1:0-665 GCF_000687285.1 Phaethon lepturus | reverse complement strand
AATTTTATTCCCAAAAAAAACCCCCCCCCCCCCCCAAAAATATCCACAGACAAGAGATAACATAACTTTGACAGAGAAATACACTTCTGAGGAGTAAATTCGCGTGGTAAGGAGTCTTTCAAGCCGCCCTGCTGCCCTGTCCAAAAGCGGCTCCAGAGGTTAAAGCCGTGGTCATTCCCCCGAATGCCAACACCTCCCCTGAAGGATGGGGCAGCGGCAGCAGCATCAAGGAGTGTGCTGTACAGTTGCTCCTGGAATGCAAACTGGCTTTAAGATAAATACTAATATTTAGAGAGAGAAGTATTTACTGATATTCCCCTAGCCAAACACTGCGGCTGTAACTATAAAGCATGTGAAGATGGCAAAGCAGCCAGACCCCTTCCTAGGAGTGGTTTGGTTTTTTTTTTATTTCTCTCCTAACTATAATGGGTGACTGCTTTTCTGCCTAAACAGCTCTAAAGGGCTCTGAAAACTGAAGTCCTTCAAAGCTGTTAAATGTTTCCTCAGATTTACAATAAAATTCTGCGTTACAAATCTCCTAGTAAAATCTCTGAAGCATTGCAAGCAGTACTTACATCGTTGTCCGTTAAGTCAGTATTTGTGTGTTCAACACCTAGAAAATAAGGAAAGTGAATGTGGATGGGGAAGGGAAAAAACAAAGGCGG
>NW_010534249.1:0-1161 GCF_000687285.1 Phaethon lepturus | reverse complement strand
ACATCCAGTGACAGTTTATGTCCCACACAAAGTAGAAATACTACTGAAACAATATGCAACTCAAGCATTGTCACCGTGTCACGAATGGATAATGTCACCATCTCCCTCTCTTTGTGAGCTGATTAGCCTTTTTCCTCGAGAAAAGAGTTAAAAATCCTATAGTTGCAGAGCTTGAGTTCTGAGGTCATTTACTCTCAAAGTCAACGTTTTGAACTTGGGGCTCTTTCATCTCTTTGGGAAAAATAAAGTATATTACTACACTACCACTGAGTTGGTAGTATAGTTTATAATTTAATCTGTTTCACTGAGAGTCTACAAAAACAACCAGGATGAAAAAAATCTCATTTCAGCCAGAAGAAATCTTGACAGCCTAGAAGGCAGCACTCTTCCAATAGGTAGCTGAGTAATAGACAAGGTGGTATTATGGAATTCAGCTTTCAAAAACAAACTATTCACTGGGTGTTTTGTTCCTGAAAGGCGCAATTTGAGCAGAGGGAAGATAGTTTTAGTGTCCATGTGATCTCACCTGAGTTTACGCAATGTAAACTCCAGAAATGGCTGCTTTTTAGAAATTGGAATATCATTGCAAAATATACAGCTGACAAAGTTCAGGAAGGCTGGATAATGAAGACTGCTGTGTAAAATCTAATAGCAGAATCCTTCAGGTTAGCCTAGAACTCCATTAAGAGGATCTACTGGTTAACAAAAAAACATTTTAAAAATCATTTTTATTTGGGGAGGTTCAGAATCAATCACCCATTATCACCTCTGGAAGAAGGGGAAGGCAACTCAAGAAAAGAGTACAAGGATCTCGTTAGGTCAAGCAGGGACATAATTAGAAAGGCAAAAGCCCAGCTAGGACTCAATCTGGCCATAGCTGTAAAGTATAACAAAAAATATTTTACATATATATTAACAACAAAAAGAGAGGCAAGGAGAATCTCCATCCCTTACTGGATATGGTGGGGAACATTGTCTCCAAAGATGAGGACAAGGCTGAGGTACTTAATGCCGCCTTTGCCTCAGTCTTTAATAGCCAGTCCAGGTATCTGCAGGGTATTCAGCCCCCTCAGCTGGAAGTCAGGGATGGAGAGAAGAATAAACCCCCCATAATCCAGTAGGAAACAGTGAAGGACGTGTTAAGCCACCTGGACACCCACA
>NW_010534248.1:16019-19832 GCF_000687285.1 Phaethon lepturus | reverse complement strand
CGATGGGCCAGGTGCGGTGCCCGGCGGGTGAAATGGCGTACCGCAAGCCGCGCTTGCCCTATGGGCCAGCCGCGGCCTGCTATGTGTTAGAATTGGGGAAGCCGCTGGAAACATGTCGGGCTTCTTGACGGAGTTGAAGCTGTGCAAACCTCTCGCCTCCCCCCGCGCCTTGCCAGGGCCACGGGTGCTGTTAGGTACTTAATGAGGAAGCCTAACTAATTAAAATAGGGAAATATTTCAGTGTTTCTAGACTAGGGCAATCTCTGGGAGTCAGTAATTGTATTTTTTTTTTGCCCGAGGCTCCTTGTGACACTGTTCGCCTCCTTCCTTCCTCCAGCCCCAAAATCAGCGCTACTGAAGCTGTTGCTCATTTTAAATAAAAATCTTGACATTCTCTTGCTTCATTTAGGGACACTCCCACTCCCCACCCCTCCCTGTTTCTTGGTCGCTAGAATGTCTCTCAAAAGTCTGTTACTTGGGATGATTTTGTTTTGGGGGTTTTTTGCCTTTCCTCTTTAATTATACAAATTTTCAGGACAGTGGATCTTTCCAGGGTGGAGGTATGAAGTTTTGACTATTATTGATTTGTTCTATGGCTAGATAGTGACACCACACCCTGCCTATTCTTGGAGTTTTTGGAACAATAATGATAATAAACAGAACACAGGTGTCTTAATAAGTACCTTAAATTTATAATACTGATGCAGATTTCAAATTGTAATCATGTTAGTAATATCTAAAAGAAAACTTTAAGTTACTACTTATGCCTATAGAAAGTTTTTGTTGGTTTATCTATTTCTGTTTAGAATTCTAGAGTATATAAGAAAAAAAAAAGAAGTGCTGGATGAGAGTATTTGTCTTCAATTTATGCCAGCTTGCTGTCTTTCTGCGCTGGATTCAACCCAGAATTTTTTAGGGGAAATGACTGTTCTTTCCAAACTTCTTCAAAGGCAGGATAGCTCTTTGAAAATGTTGCCCCTCTCATGAGATGTGACATGCAGACCTGTTAGGCACTGAGCTGTGCTACCTGTGTTGCTCCTGTCCTGCATATTGCCAAGTTATGACATGATGAGACAGAAAAGATCTGTGAGATCATCCACTCTATGCTTCTGCCCACTCAGAGATATTGCCCATAGTACATCAGTATATCACAGCCTGATAAAATTAACAACAAATTAAGGCCAGTCAGTTAGTCATGCTAGAGGCTTAAGTTCCTTCCCCAGTCATTTATACTGAATAATTAGTAACTGGCTTTCCAGCAGATTTTCAGTGGATGGTAATAGGAAGAAAGCTGAATTATAGTCAGAGCAAATACATAAAGGCATGGCATGAACCTAGAAAAATAACTTTAATGAGCCATAAGCATTAGTAACCGAATTGTGAATAATGCTGTACCCAGTACTTGGGGCTTGACACAGCTGATAGATAGTAAGAGAACAGATGACATGTCTTTATAAATAAATAAACAATTTTGGGATTGAGTTATGGTAATGATTAGTACAACAGAAGCCGGTCTTGATTCGCCATAAATATTTGGGTATAGATCTAGGTGGTAAAGTGATTCAAAGCTTTTGGGCCTGGTTTCACTGGAAGTGTTCTTAAGCTGAAGCTATGTCAGAATCTTGGATTTGGCAAATACTAGCCAAACCTAAAAGAAACTAAATTTGCCTTAAAGGACAAAAAACTGTCTTGAAATATGTAGCCAGCTTAAGCTAAAAAAGTTAAAAATACACTGGTTTCTTGAGGCTTAGTGGTAGTTTTTTATGGCTCGGCTATATTTTGCCATTGGGGAAAAAAAAAAACCCTAGCATAATGAAATGCTGAAGCCAACTGGGCACAAATGTTAGAAACAGTACAAAAGATCCAAAGCAGCAAAGTGGGGCGTTTTCTCTTGCAGTCTGTTATTCACAGTAGCCTTTGTCAGTGCTACTAAAGAGATCAGTAAAATAATATTTTTAGGTAGAAATACGATTTTGGAATTGTCTGTATCCCTTTAAAATGCAAGACTGTAAATCAGGATGTCTTTTCATCTAACTTTTTGCAGCAGTGTTGAAGAATTGGTGGAATAGTTGTCTGAAAAGAATTAAAAGCCTGTGGAGGTGAGAAATAATTTTACACTTGCTTCAGGAGATACCCAGGATTCTAAAGTACAGAAATATAAAGCTTTAATTGTAATGTAACAATAGCAGCATGTAGACTGTGCCATTTTCCGTTTCTCCACCTGATCATTAAAGAAAGCCATTGTAAATTACATATTACTTAAGTCATACATTGGCTCAATGGACAGAGAGACTGTGAAGTGCTATCATTCAAGGAGGCATAAATAAGGCTTCCTCTGCTGACTTGTTGCTGCTTGGGATGAAATATGTGGAATTAATGGAGGGGAATAATTCATGAGATGAGAAATTTGAGATACAAGTTGTGACATCCATTTGTGTTAAATAAATATAGGAAGAGCCGTGAGGTGTGTGTATTCACTTTTTCAGTGTTAGTGTCAAACTGTGAGCCTGATTGTATAGGGCTAGATACAGATTTCAAGTTACCTGAGTGTTAACGTGTAACAAGTCTGCCATCCATGGATTTAGACTGGTTTTGGTGGATTGCATTAGCTTTTATCTGTGCAAATGGAATTGTGCCTTAATGAGGGAGAAGTTTGGGGTCAAGAGTAGAAGGATTCTAGATGTGGAAGATGAAATGTAACAGGATCATGAGGTAGACTAGATGTGGTATAAATATTCTCATATGTTTTGGTAATACTGGCCTGGAATTTAAATTTGTTTCTCTGCCAATATATGCCATTTTCACACATAAGCACGTCTGAAAACTGTCAAAGCTGTGCTGCAAAGGAATATGTATGTCAAGGTAATTTTTAATGGATTTCATGTTGAAGAGTAGTGGAAGTACTCTCTGAATCCAGTTTTGGTCTGCTTGCTAAGGTTCAGTGGTTAGTGTGTGCCTCAGTTCACTCACATGTAAAATTGAATAAAGAAGTATTGACATACATCATCACTTTTTTAAGTGTCTTTCTGTCGCCCCAATTTTCCAGAATCTGAAGCAGTGATGGATTTGTTACTGAACTGCAAACCACTGGGATAGACTCAGAAGAAAGATATTAGCACTATATTCAATACAATCCAAATTCCAGGTCGCTCAGTTCAATTTCAAAGATAGTCAAGTGAAAATTTTTACAGGAGAGGACTATCTGAGAAAGCACAAAAAATAAGTCTTTTGGTAATTTTTTTAAAACCTGGATTTTGAGTTTTCTGTAACTTTACCTAGCACGTGAACAGCACTGTTTTAAGATCTTACAGCTTATCCATAGAAAACTTCCAGAAATTCTGCTTAACTACATAGTATCCAGGCAGACTGGACTAGAAACCTGCAAAATGCTGGTAAGGGTCAGAGATTTGATTTAATTTCTTCTTCAATCTAAGCAAGTTTGAGGATGCTGTTAAATTCGTTTTTATTAAAGTGAAACAGGTGAAGATGTTCCATTAGTACAGAACTTTTTGTATCACATGAAGTCTCTCTTTTAAACTTGTGTTAAATGAAAATAAAATTTGCATATTATTATATTTGGTGTATTTGATAAGAAAAAAGCATCTAATTTAGGTTATACCATTTTGTTACAACCAGAGATCCTGTTTATTTCCTTCGAAATTTTTAGACGAGCATCTCTCTGTGTCTAGCTCCTGGCAAATATGTTGGAACACTAAGTAGGCATAGATGTTGTCTGCTTGAGTTTTAATATGATTTTCGTATGAAGTATTGTCATGTGCTCTTTCAAAAACATAAAGTCAGAGATAAAGAGAG
>NW_010534248.1:0-15988 GCF_000687285.1 Phaethon lepturus | reverse complement strand
AGAGAAAGAGGAAGAAAAAAGCTGGCAGTTTTGGTAGGGAGCATTTGGCATAAATGGAAAAAAGAAAACCTTTACTATCAAGGAGTACCCCAGTAAATTCAGTGTGAAGGGGCAAAATTCTGTGTGAGGTGCAGTTCAGAACCTTTGAAGCTGCCTAAGAAGTAGGAAGTAGGAAGACTCAAGGCAGAAAGGGGGCTGTATCAGTTGAAAGGGTTATTGTGAATTACTAGGCTCTTGATAATAAAAATTAAAGATTTGATGGGACAAAACAGGTGACAAATTTGGAGTAAATCCTAAGATATGTTTGGAAGCTGCCACTCTTCTTGCAGCTCGTATATTCCCTTATGCTGTGGGGTTCCCCAGCTCAGGGGACTTCTTTCTTCCATGATTGAACATTACAGTCTGGGAGTAGGTATTAGCCTGTTTAAATATTGCTTGTGGAACTAAAATGTTAGTTTGCGGAAGGGTGAAAGAAGAGGACCTTAGAGGATTTATCACGTTGCCATTAAATTCATGTTGTCCAACTGATTTTTTTTTTTTTGTGTTGCCATTTGTTAAGTTGTCTTGTCTTTACCCTTTACAAGGACCTACAGTTTCATTTGAATGACACCTAAATAAAGACATTTTATTACAAATAAGGGTAAGTGCTGATTTCATGCTTTTTCCTACACAAACTCGAATAAAAGCATAAAGACATTCACTAGACTATAAACAGAGTTGTAAATAAGAAGCCCATGAGATTTTTCTTGTAAAAAATGTGATGCCAAGTGCTGCATTTTATCTAAGAGTCATGAAGTGACTTGTCACCAACAGAACTGTTTCTTTCACATCGAATCTTAAAGTTGCCAAAAGTGTGGATAATCACCATAAACCTAATAGTTTAAAAAAAATCTTAAAAAGTACCTTGGGATATTTTGTAACATGATAATAACTTTTAATTTGTAAGATACGGGTATAAAAGCATGCATATACTGGCTCAAATAACTTTCTGGCTTGGTTGTGGTTTATTTTTATTTTAATTTAACAATGTTATCAAGTTCAAGGATTGTTTTCAAAATTTGCATTTAAATTTTGACCCACAAGTGGTAAATATTTGGGTTCATATCATGCTGTATTTTTTAAGTAATAGAAATAATAGAATTTCTGTTAGGCTGAAAAAAACCCTAAAATCCCCTTAACACTTTGATTCTCGCTGTGTCGCAATGAGAATCATCTGCTTTACTGGCATCTGACTTTGGGATGCTTCTTTGGGAATCTTTTGCCCTTTCCAGGCTGATTTCTTGATGGTCTTTATAAATTTATTGCCTGGAACATTCTGTCTGTCTGCTCAGTGAGACCTTTTTTTTATTTTTTGTGTTGAGAAGGATTTTGGCTGCTACTTCCAATCTGCTCCTCTTGTTTGAGCAACTTCACAGATGATGTAGCATCACCCTTTTGCTATACTGTGTTCTTTGCTTTGGGGCTGAAGGGAACGTGCTTAGAAACATGGATGTCTGCTGTCCTTTGCAGTTGGTGCAGCGTCTCTCTGCCAGGTTTGTATCTTGTTAGAAAGCCCCACTAGATAGCATTTTGTTCAAACATTTGTGTCTCAGATGGTGCTGATTTTCAAAGGTACTGAATTTATTTCTGATTCAGAAAGCAGGGACATTAGTTTTTGCTGTTAGTAAAAGCAGTCTCATTCAGCCTCTTTCTGGCCTCTTGGAGAGCAACTAATACTTGCACAGACCTAAGACGAGTTAATGCTTACTCACTGGTGACACGTTGGAGTGTTCAAGGAATTTGGGATTTGACCTTTGCTAAGACAAATGTCCTCTCCATGCTTGGTTTGATGGAAAATGAAGGTTGTTAATCTGACAGTAGGCGAATCAAATACAAATGGGGAAACTACTGTTTTTGCATTGGTGTATGCTCAAGCATTTGTCTATTTATCTGTTAACTTTTTCCCAATGCATTCTTATGTCCAAGGAAGCAAACAGCATAGATAATGAATATTGAGGAGGCATTGTGTCTGAATGTAAGTGTGGGCTGATGGGTCATACAGCATTCCAGGAAGCCTCGTATGATTGTTTCCTGTGAAATAGTAGGGCTTGGTTTGTGGTTATTCTGCATTTCTTTTATGCCGTCTGCCACAGAGAGCAAGCTCTAGGGCTTAGTTGAACAGTAAAGTTGAGAAGAAATGGACAGATCAGCATTCAGGTCTAGGAGCCTTAGTATAGCTGCCAGCAGCTATTGACAAGGACTGTAGTTAAGTCCTAATTTTGGATAAACCTATCGAGCACAGATTGCTACCAGTGATTATTAGCCATATCCTGGAAACTGTTATGTATGATACTGTCTGTAAAGGGAGAAATTTTCCTGTGATATTTTTCTTGAAGGAAAACTTTTACTCTGACATGGTTATACTGGCATAAAAGTGTTTCTGCTGTTATGGTAGCTGATACATGCTATATTTTAGGAGGATGTTTTCAAGGGCAAATGACACCTTTCTATTAAAATTAAAACTCATCAGTTTGTTATCTTATTGAGGAGCTCCTAAACAATGTCAGTTAGAGAAGTTGAATGACTTGCTGAAATTCTGAAGCAGTTCAGTAGCAAAGGAAGAAGAGCACCTAGCAAGTCTCAGTGTAGACATGTCCCTGAGGGCAGCTGTACAAGGCTTCATTGGTGCAGTTGTAACGGTGTTAATTTAGATGGGAAACATATTTTAGTGTAGCCTGTTGCTTTAGTGAGGCCCTGCTGCAAGAGTACTTTTGCTTGCTAAACTTGCTGTTCTAATACATCAATTCCACCACACTTCCTCAGTTACACTCATGAAACAGGGACTTGGATTTTTTTTCAGTCCTCTTCTGTTACAGAGGTTGGGCTCTACACAAAATCCTGTAACTGTATTCTTCAGTTCTACAGCATTCTGCTCCATGACTCACTGTACATCAAACTTTTCTATCAACTGTAGCTATGGGAATTGCCATGGTTCCTTGAAAACCTTATAAAAATGAGACAGTTATCACGAGACCTTTACTGAAATCAAGTTTATTTTTATCCTTTCTGTTTTTACATTAAAGAGTGATTTTATTTTTTTCTTAAAGCATGGGAGACAGTTACGTTGTCCAGTAGTTTTATAGCCTTGTGACAAATTGGTGACCTAAAACCATGCTGTTTGCCCCCTGGATTTCATGCATCATTATGTATTTGGAGAGAAAATGGTGTATTTGTCTGTAACTGATAGGTCTGTTAGCAGGTACCAGCAAATACTGCAAATGGAGTCTAAACATGGTGTTTTTTTAACTTCCAAAAACTAATGCAAAACGATTACATATTGTATTAGGCTGTGTAATTTAAAAATGTTCAAGCCATCGAATTTTGGCTGTTTTATCCTCTGTTTGTCTTTGTCATTTTGAAAGATAAAACAGGAAGGCCTCAGATAAATGATGTGAGAAAATTCAAGTGTTTCCTATCCGCTGTCAAAAATGACAGTAAAACATGTTCAGCCTAAGGCCCCTTTGTTGATGTATTTTAGAGTGTCAAAGCCAAACCAGTACTGTTACTTATTATGCTGGAACAAACCAATTTATGAGTCAGTCAACCGACAGTGAATCAAGAGTGCTGTACAGTAGTTTATAAGTTACAGCAATGGTTTTCTTTGTAGCTTTTATTGAATCCAAGTAACATAAAAGAGGACACCTCATCTTTCTGAGGTAATGAATATGAGTTAATACCAACAGCTGTATTGACAAAAGAAAGCTATTTTCAAACTGAAAAGGTGTAACTATCCTGAAGAAGACCTAGAAAAAGTTTTTTAGTTTTGACAGTAATTATAAACTTTTATTTTTCAAATTAGAAATTTTCATCTTATGCCTTTATTCTCTACTGTTGAAAGCTAGAGAGCAAGAAGGATGGTGATACCATGCAACATACAGTGAAGGTTTCCTTATGGAGGGAGAAGGGAATGGCATTGTATACTTCATTAAGACTTCTTGTTTCTCTAGGTTTTTTAGTGTCCTTCCAGTGTCAACATTGTAGCCAAGGGGAAGAGGAAGGTCCTGGTCATTAGGGCCTCTAAGTGAGTCACCATGTGCCCACAAAGCGCTGAGGGAAAGCTTTATGTGTGTACCTGACCCCTGGTTCCCAGGATCAGTTGGAGCCTACTTTAGGCCCATGGTGCAGGCTTGGTAGTGAGTTGCTTTGGGATTCCAGGGTTCCAGAGTCTTGGGTTTTTTTGCTATATCTGAACACGTTCTAGAGTATCCTCAAATGGCTTGTTAAGGTAGCTCATACCATAAGCTGGATTTATTTATTCATGTCTTAATATTCTTCTCTTTTCATTGCCAACTCCAAATGCTCTATTTAAGTTTTTCCCTGGGTATATTGCATACTAGCTTCACAATAATGACCTGCTGTTGTTTTATCTGTAATGGTTTTCTCCTGTCTGTTTTGCAGGTAGTCACAGCATATTTGCTGTTTGACTTCTGACAAAATTCTGCTTTTCCACAGTAATATTTCTGATTTAAGCATTCCTTATCTTCTAAAAAATCTTTGTCACCATCATATCTCAAAGGTTTTGTTTCTTTTGTCAGTAATGTGAATTTACTATGATCTATAAACACACTTACTGTGGAAAAATAAATTATTTACCATTTAAATCCATTTATGTTTGGAGAGTCCACAGTTTTCCTGAACTTTAAATTAAGTAAATTGTTTAGGACTTTTTCTTCTATTTCTTAGTTTGGAACAGCTTCATGTCATTCTCAGACAAGTGAATTGCTGTGTACTTTCTTGTTTCTTCATGCTTTGATTGTACCAATTTTTTATTACCTTCTTGTTTGTTCATGCTTTGATTGTTAGTACCAACTTTTTGTTAAGTCAGTGTACTGTGTTGATGATTTATTTATGTAGGATAATCAGTATTTCTTGACAATTTTTTTTTTTAACCAACTCCAATGTTCGTTGCCTTTCATAGTAAAGATTGACATGTGATCAGTGTATCACATGATGGTTCAAAGGATCACCAAGGAGATTCTTCCTGCTTTGTGCAATTTTTCCGTGGATAGGTCTGTAATAAATTCTGTGCCACTGAGAATAGAATGTGGTATTATCTCTTCTCCTAGTCAGCAGCAAGATATTTAATATCTTCTTTTTTGATGGTAGAGACTTCTTTTAAATTCACTGAGATATTTTGTAGTTACTGAGCCATCTAGCCTCCTCCAAATCTGGTTATGTTAGGAAGTATCACATGCTTTTGCACAGTCAATAAACACATGCTCAGTGGTGACTGAAATTCTAGGGACATGGTGATTTCATAATGTCGTGGGGTTAATTCTGCTTCTGAGATTTGCTTCATGCAATCTTGACGTACAAAGACCAGTTCTGATATCAGGGGTAATACCATTGCATCAAGACTCCACATTCTCATGCTTTAGCATGAACAAAAAGATTCCCTTTGTCTATTTGTCCAGCTGGTATCTAGTCAGCTATACATCATTGCAGGTTTCCTATAGTAACACAATTGCTAATTGCTTTGAGCAAATGTCTTGGTACTTTCCCTGTTTTTATTTTCAGTGGAGCAGGTGCCTCTTTCTTTTATGCAGTTAATATCTGACTCTTATTTTCATTTCTCACCTATGGCATTTTAAATAGTTCTGATGAGGCAAATCTTCTACTTGTTACTTAATCGCATCTTTACTGTTTAGGCAGACCTGCTGTGCTGTCAGAGTGCCACTGCAGAATTAGGTCTTTGTTGAACATTTGGTCTCAAATTGTTGTCATGGGCTATTGGTTCAGGGTGTTTGTTTCTCTGAGACCTCTGAAGAGCAGAGCTAAGAAAAGGCAATAGCTGACATATCATTTAAAAAGTTTGGTAAGCAAGATACTCTTCACATTCCCAACACTTATGGTCACCTTTATATGTATGTGATAAACTTGACTACCTGAATACCGAAGTTCACGGGTTGTATAGAGGTAATAGAGAGTCTCGTCTACACTGCAGACCAAGAATGTTCTCCAGTGTGCTTGGTGTGGTCTCTGGTTGTCCATACAGAGGGACCTGCTGGAATGGGTGACAGCTTTTGCTGTGTCTGGGTTTGTCTGAAAGACAAGAATGGATGGTGGCCACCTGTGCAGTCAGGATCTGGAAGCTGGGAAGTGCTCACAGTGCCCACAGTTGTGCTTAAAGAAATGTGGGTAGGACTGAGTTACATACATTAATTTTAGTTACAAAATACTCATAATTGTGTAGTGACACTAACTGTGGATTATGCTAATGAAAGACTTCTCAGGCTTATGGAGGAGGGATTTAAAAGGCAGACATTTGAAATCAATATTCTTTCTGTACATGCTTGGTTTTGTTTTGTTTTCCTGTCTTTTTCATCCTCCAGCTATAGGAGACAAACGTTTGGGCCATTTGTCATCTTGAATTCATGTCATTTTAAGTATATAAGCATATCACTGGAACATTTCCTTATTTATTTACTTTAATGGACTGTGACCAAAATGTTATTTTCCTTTTGTGTAATTTCCTTTTCTTTTCTGTAATCTCTATGTTTATGGTGTTTTATGTTGCTTTCTTTTTCTTTATCTTGAAGCTTATGCATATTATGTTTGTACAGCCTCTTTATGGTACTGTACTATAATGAGTGGAAAAATTTTTCAAGTCTCTGTGACTTATCCTAAATGATAAGCATGCATTTACTTACCTTCTAATGCTTTCTGTGGATTTGGAAATATTAGGAAGTCCTTGGAAAAGTCCATAGCATATCAAAAGTCCTTAGTATGTAAAAATGTCCTATTGAAAATGTAAATCATAAGTACAAGTGCAATTTTTTATTTTGGCAGCCAGGAGCTACATTTATGGGCTACGATTTCTGTGTGTCAATTGCTGTATAAAAAAGAGAGCAAACCCAAGAGGTTAGTTGTTCTTCTATTGTTGCAAGCAAATGGATATTAAGAAACCTGTCCAAAAAATGGTTCAGCAAATACGTTATGAATGATACAGGCTGAGGAAATTCCTCCCTTGAAGGGCTATTTTATATTGCTAATATTTTATAGTGTCTGGGAAATTCTCTGCTGGAACTGTTACAATGTTATGTGTTGATTTGGCTGGAGAGATGCTTTTAATCTGAATCTTCTCAAAATGCAGACAGACTTGAAAGAACCCAGTGTGCAGGCTCATCCTATGTCAGATTAGTGGCTTCTCAAACAGGGGATATGCAATGGAACCATAGTTTTCTGTCTCAGGAGAATATCTTCGCATAAATTAATGGTTCTGTATATTTATCAGATGTCTCTGAATGGAACTGCTTTTTCTTTTAGTAACCACAAACTCTTTGGAGTGGTATAACGCAGTGAAGTACACAGAAGCCTCTGCTTTGTTCAGTGTTTGTTCCCATGAGGTAACTTGTACTTACACAGTGTTTCATTCTTTTGGTGGCACTTTGCTGAAGGAGGAGGAAGCTAATTTTGTGAAGTGAAATATGGCCACTGTGTACTGTGCTTGGATCAGGGTGAGTATTCTGGAGTTAGGTCAGACTTGTTTTAGCAGTTTGTTTTCAGTGTGGTTTTGTGTCTCAGCACTGATTTTTTTTTTTTTTTTTAACATAGTGGAAAGCATCGGAAAATAATGTCAAACATATAAAAAAAAAGTAGAAGAAAGATTTTGTGGGGAATAGATTATTTATGCCACCAAGTAGGATGAGTATTTATAATTTTTACTTGTTTTTACTCTCTGGATAGCACCATGACTAAGAGGAAAGAGGTAATGGGCTATGTTGTAGTCATGTGCATAGAAAAACTGTATATACTATCCAGTCCTTTTCAGGCTCTTTTCTCCCCAAGCACCAAATGATGTCTGAACTATCTTTTTTTTAAGCAGAAACACAAACAGGCTGATGCCTGTACAGTGCAACCCTGTAGGAAAGCTTTTTGAACTTTGCAAAATTTAGCTCTTAGAAGCTAAAGCAGATGTTAGAGCAGAAAGAATTTATGCCAGAACTTAGTAAGACGAACAGAAGGGAAAAGGGTAATGGAGGAAAACACAAAATGAGAGATGACTATTCTAGACTGTGACAGAAAAGATGGAGGAACATTGAGGACTGACTGAGAACCAAAGTTTGATATGAACTGAGAATGCAAGATAGTAAGACTCAAGGAATGGGGAAGAATGGATGGAAAGAGAAAGATGTAAACAGCACAAAAGGCAGAAGCAAAATAAATGGTGGTAATGAATGAGACCAGAGCTCTGAAGTTAGTGCAACTTTTCCCCTCCAGTTAATTTCACTTGCTAAGGTTATAATGTATGAGAAATCTGGTTTTGGTCCTCCTGGCAGTCAAGGTACACTGGTTTCATAAAATAGGGGAAATAGCAGGAAAGGAATATATTTTAACTTTAGGAAGCAAGTATGAGAAAATCCAGTACAATGATTGCTTCCCCTTTAGTTTACAAAGTGGCCATCATTTGTCAAGTAAGTGGTGCAGAATACTCTCCTGGTCACCAGCTGTGCAATTTTACGAACACTGAGAGCCCAGAATATTGGCATGTAAGAATTAAAACATTTGATAAGACCAGTGGTTATATCAAACTCTATAATACTGTTATTTTGTCAAAACAACTGTTTCAAGAAAACACAGGCGGCAAGTGGAAAACAGTTTGCAGATAACTAGCTTATACCAACTGGGTTAAGAATAAGCCTACCAACTCTATTTTGACTCACACACTGATGCAAACAAGTTTAAATTGGCATGTAATAATAATACATGGCTAGATCTGTGGGGAAAAAAAGGTGATTAGTTACACTATTGTATTAGTTAAAACAGAGGATGAGGCTGTGGCCTTTATTGAGCTTTTTACAGTATTTTATGAGATTTGCAAATAAAATTATACAATACCTTATTCATATTGAAATGTTCCACAATTATAAGCTAAGAAATGAAATTTCAAGAGTCTTGATTCACTCAATTTTTACCAAAAAGTCAACATTTTAACTGTGAAAAATTAGGATTGGAAGACGAAGGTACATGCTACTAAAACATGCAATTCAAACAGAAGAGAAAATTTTCTGACTGTTCTGTGACTGTTCACTGTACTAACAGCCTACATCTCAAACGGTTCCAAAATGTTGTGCAATTCATGGTTTTAGATAAGTCTCCCTACAAGGATCTGTTTGCCCTTGAGTAGAACGCAGTAGCTTTTTGTAGCAGTGAAAAGCAATTGTTGGCAGCAGTTAGTATAGAATAATAATTTCTCTATGTGTGGGAATCTTTGATAGCAACTGTATTTACACTGAATTATAGTTCAGTATGCCAAAGCTTTTCTGTATCCCGTCTCTTCTGGTCTTCAGAAATGTCACTAAAGTTCACAAGGGGAGAGGGACAAAAATACAAGAGAAGCCAGATCAAATGCTCTTGAGATGCATTATACAAGACCCGTTGCAGGGCTCAAAGTAACAGAAGCGCTGACTTGACTTTTTGCTTGTAGACTAACTTTGACCTTAATGAACAAATTAGAGGTGTGTCAGCAGTCACATGTTGATCTTCCATCAGTGTAAGGTGTTAATTTTGTGGTGTCCCAGGCCAACAGGCTTAGCCTCTGCTATAAACTGATAAATCACCACAATTACCTCATTGCTGTGCATGTTTGGCAAATCTTTTTCCATTCAGTTCTTGTCACTGATGCTCTAAAATTTCATGCGGTGCCACATTGCAAAACCAAAGTGTGAGCAGTTACTTATATAGTAGATTTCCCATTTGAAGTTGAATGTTTAATTTTATACTAGGTGATGCTAGATTTTAAACTGAGTATGTTGAAAATTTGAGAAACTATTCAGTGTCATCAGGCAATTCTGACTATCATTGAACTTTAGATATAGAGCTATATTAATTGGGACTACTGCAGTCTTTATGAAATAAGTGTATTTCAATGTTCTGTAGTAAAAAAAGAAAAACAAATCATGGAGTTGAATGGGGGTGGAAAAGAGAAGGATCAGGTTAAAATTGTAATTTAAAAGTCCATTATATATATGCAGCAATCAAAGCAGCTAGGGGTGGATATTTATTCAATAGACAAATTAGTTTATTTCTAAACTCTGAGGAAATCAAGAAAAGCCTAAAGTGGGTTATTAGAGTGAATCTGCAATCAAATATTCTGTTCAAATTACTAAGATGGGTGGGTGGGGTTTTCAGATACCAGGAACCAGCCAATTTGGATTGGCCTGCAATACTTAGACAAGATTTACCATTTTTACCCCACTAATTATGTGTTGTCATACCCATGTAATTACACTTTCCATTATGTTCCCAGTCACATATTTGAACATCAAGTGCAGGAGAGATAATATCCTCTAATTTACGTTGTTAAAGGGAAAGAAATGTCAGCACATCATCTTGTTTTGCTAGAGTGCAATAATGCGGGCCCAATTTTCTTCTCTCTCTTCTGTTGCAGTTATTTACAGTTATTGAAAAAAGGTTTTAAGGAGGGTATAAGCAACTTCCTGCTTTCTGAAGGGTTAACCTTGTTTGCCACTGGACAAAAAAAGGACTCCCACAAGTATTAGGAGTGTATGTTTAATGAATAGGCAGTTTGAATTTGATAATGATTTTTTTTTTTATTGTCTTTCACAGATATAAATAGGCTCACAGAGTCAAAGATTATAAATTCAGAAAGGATCTTTAGGGTCATTCAATTTTATTTCCTATATTTATTAAAAAAAAAAAAAATAATTTCTGGATCAAACACAGAACTTGTTGAGCTGGAACAGGTCTGTTACAAACATGGAATGAGATTATAATGTATCTGGCTACACTTCTGCTAGCTGTAGTCTTTGCTTGCTCATGGGTAGCATGTTTTATTTTGTGTCACTGTTACTTTTGAAGAAATGGCATGTTCTTCAGTGTAATCAAAATCAGATTTACTTACAACTTTCTTTAGACCCAATAAAATTTTAGGTTAGATTTTAGCTGTATCCTTAAAGTCTCTGTAAAGTAAGTGGATTTATTCATGTTATAAATACATGTCTTGATCATACGTATTAAACTAGGCTGAGGAACCATTGCTCCTCTTTGTTCCTGAATGTGTTCTTAATGCGAATTCATGTTATATTCCAAGAGCCTTATCAGTTAAGTGAAATCTGTTAGGTCTGGTGGCAGGGACTTGTGCTTTTTGGAGAAGGAGGATCTAAGTCCTTTGAGTTGCTAACTGGATGATCCATGACTACATGCTGAGACAGCACAGACAACAGTTTCTTTTTGCAAGAGGGGTTCTCCTATACATGTTAGTTAAAATAAGGGTTGTTATTGTCCCGTCTTTCCTGGGACAACAGACTGTTCACTTGTTGCATAATTGTTGGAACAATATGTTTCTTTCACTGTTGGTGGCAACATCTACTGTATGATGAAGCAGAAATAAAAAAAAAATTACTTGGGAAGGAAAAGTCCTCTGTGTGATAAGCAGCATGTATCATTTCAAAGGGAATAAGTAATACCAGCCCATTTACTTTTCATCTTTAGAGGTACTTTCAATCACAGTGTTGTGCCATTGTGAAAATCACCCTTTCTGTTCATTAAATATAACAGTATTCTGAGCAGTAATATTTGTATTAGTAATATAACACAGCAAAACAAAAATCCTAGTCAACAGTCTACATCTAAAAGATCAAATTTTTTCTGATGGCCACTGCCGAATTTTAAAAGTTGTGCATCGAGCTCTATAGTGTCACAAGGGGAAATTTATGATCTGTAAAACATTGAAGATTCAAGCTCAGCCTTCGGTTGGATATTGTTCTGTGGCACAGACAGTGAAAGTCTGTTTTTGTCAAACATAAAAAGTTATGCAGTAAATGGCACACTGGGGCCAGATCTTGTAAGTAGAAATATGTCATTTGTACCTTTTTCCACATGAGCTGCACTTTAATAGTGTGTTTTACTAGCCCTAAATCCTAACCTACAGTTCAGTTTTTTGATCATTGGCACTTTCCCTTGATTCTTTGTGATGCAAATAAAATTAAACTTAGATATATCTAAAGAGACATTTATGGCTCTGTGCTATCAAACAGAAAAAAATCCAAACTTTTTACAGATATGTTGTCTTCAGTAGTTTAAGCATCTTGTGATTCATTAATGTTTAATGTTAATTTCAGTTCATTTATCAATTTTATTAAGGACTGGCTAAGCCAATGCAGCTCAGGGCAGAATTCCAGTAGTCAGGTGTAATTTGAAGTATTTTTCAAGCTTAGTTATTCTAGACTTGTAGCAATGTAAGTGATGAGAATATGGCCATCAGCATTTAAGCTTGGTCCTTTGCAAAATAATAAAAATCTTCTGTGAGACATCTAATGCATGAAATCTAATAATTCATTTTGAATTTACAGAAAATATATCAATATGAAGTATGATAAGTGACCCTTACAATCACAAAGAAGAAATATTCTGAGCAGTTTTCTGCTTCAGCCCTGTGTTTGTTTCTCAGAAAGCAAGACCCACTGCATGTGTCCAGCCTTTTGTATCAACATTCAATTCATCATTTTCCATTGCAGTTGGAAAGAATCATGTAATGCACACAGTTTTCTTTGAAGCATGGCGTGAGATAAGGGCTAGACTGGAGTGAACAATTCTTGTCTGCTTGCGATGTTATTACTCAAAATGGCATCAGACCATTCCTTACCCCTTATGCACTAATTGTAGTCTTACTGATAGGGAATATAGTGCTGCTGTACTTAGACTTAGTTTGTCCTTTCAACAACCTTCTACTTCTTCCTAACTGACTGTCCCTTCATGTCCTGCTCAGTGTTTTTTTTTAAGCCAACAAATATCTTCTGAACAGTGAGCTCGTATTGTATCTTGCAGTTTGTGGAAATTCTGCAATCTCTGTCAAGATTCCCTCGCCTCTGTTCAGTTCAGAAAGTCTTCAGAGCTATCGCTTTTTCACACTATTGACTCCTATAGTTTTTTTTTTTTAACATCAGTATTTTTTTGATAGTCAGAGAAAGCAACACTCTGAAAGATCATCTATTCTGTTAGCAATTGAAATGCTGATTCTACGACAATAGCTTTATCCTGAAATGAGGATCTGCCCCCAGTGAAATCATTAGGATCTTCTGTAACAGCTAAGCAGTGTAAATACACTAGGGGATGCTGCAGTTACACAGCTTTTCTTTAAAGTTTTCTTGCTGATGATTGTACAAGCATATCTGTTGCCCTGAGAAGCATAAAAATAAAAGCATTCCCATTAGAGTAGCAGGCAGGAGGGCTGTTAATCAACTGAGTGCCTTGTTAAAGAGATAACTGAAAAGTCTTCCTCTGCTAAGGCTTGATCCAGAGCCCATTGAAGTCAGCAGGTGGCTTTGAATTAGATCTGGCCTGCAGTGTTTCAGATGAAACTAACAATAAAGCGGAAGCTGCCATGGGTATTTGTTTTAATAGATTCTCCCATCACTTGATCTCTGGGAAAGAGGTAGATTACATTAGTTTAGGTTTTTTAGTGCTCTTTTATTGGCAGATATGAGACTTTCTTGCATGGGGAGTTTAGTGCACACTGTACTGCTGATTCCATGACACTATGTACCGTTGAACAGGACAACAACTAAAAAAGTGACAGCTTTGATGCAAATTTATTTTATCTGACAATAGTGCAGCTTGAATTAGATAAATGGGCAAGAGACCTGGAATAGTTCTAGCTGCCTAGTTTATCTTGCTCAGCCTCTGAGATGTTAGTTCATAGGATCTTTCTTCTTCTGTAGAATTCTGTCTCAGCCTCTGCATGCATCCTTCAAGACTGCTTTCCTGCCAAAGCCTCTGAGAAGATACTGTCTGAATCTTAGTGTGATGCTGGCTTATCTGCAATAGGCCCCTGAAATCTCAATGCTATGTTTTTACTGCAGAGCTAGTATGCATCATCTGCACTGACAGTAATTTATGAGGAATTATTTGACCCTCAGGAGAACACCAAACTACACTGCAGTTTTTTTCTTTAGCTAAACTGCATACTTTTATTAATTGCACAGAGAGGCTGAGTCCCTGTTTTGGTGCTATGCTAATTTTCACTATACTTAAATCGTCAGCCTGCACCCCTTATGGGCCTGTCAGCTTGAGTGAAAAACATTGCTGCAGCTTATAGTTTGTTTTTGGTAGGAACTGAGGGAGTTCAGTACATCAGTGCTCATGATGTAATTGAACTGGGTCTGCAGTGACAGTGAGCCTATAGTATCTCATAGACTGCTCACATGCAGTTTGTTTCTTTATAGAGAGTTGTTTTTGGTAGGAACTGAGGGAGTTCAGTAAATCAGTGCTCATGATGTAATTGAACTGGGTCTGCAGTGACAGTGAGCCTATAGTATCTCATAGACTGCTCACATGCAGTTTGTTTCTTTATGAAATATCATCTACAAAGTGAGTACTCTGTGTTTTCAAAAAGCTTTTCCTGTAGTTTTTACTGTTCTGCGTTGCTATTCCCTTTATATGTTTTCACATGTTACTTTCAAGAGCAGAGATTGGGATGTTAATTTTCTGCATGCTGGCTATTTACAGATGATTTGGTGAGTACTGAATCCTCCCTGAAAATAAGCAATCAAGAGAGTGAGTGCGTGCCAGTGCCTCATATTCCTCCACCTGGGCGTAGTGTAATGCCATCTTGTGGAGTTGTTGTTATATTACTCTAGATTAAATTGAGTAACAAATTCTGTGGGTTTGGCAAGTGCTTTCCCTTTATCTCAGAGGGAGACCTGCACATTTATCTTGTTATAAGAGATAGAATAAACCACCAAGCTCTAAAGCATTATCAAGAAGAGTAAATAATTCATGGTTTTAAAATAACACAAAGGTACTTATAGACAGGTTGTCAAGGAGACAATTTAATATTCTTGATCAACATGTTAAGTATGTATTTTCATACACCACAATATTATCCTTACTGGCATCGTAGCAAAGGAGAATTTAAGGGAAGATATGAAGGCGAACCAGAAAGTGCCTTTTTGGATGTGTCGACTCTTAACGGAAAGTATAGAGGTGCTTGTCTAAAAAATTAACAACTAGATGATATAAGCTGTCACTATAACTTGATTGGTGGCCTCTAAATACTTGATGAGAGATGATGGGTAGGAAGGATCAATCAAAGCCTTGAAAGCGATGGCAAATAGCTTTTGGTTAATGCAATAGAGAAGGGGCAGTCACTATAAAGTTGAGAAGAGCAATGATATAGTTAGATTGGCAAGCAAGGCTGATGATTTGTGTAGCAGCATTCTTCATAAATCTATTACCTATTTTTTCCCCCACTGAATGTGCCTCAGCTCTGCTAAGCTAGTTTTAGCATCTTTTTAAATAAGTTTGAGTAATTTAATATTACTTCTGGAGTCTGAATTTCTAGTTTATATGTGAGAATGATTGTATGTGGGAAACTTCATATTTATACCAGTGCTTGGTAGTACCCGAAAGATTCTTTGTAAGAGCTGACATTCTTCAGCTGAAAAAGAATTATGCTACTTGATTTCTGTGACCCATAACAGCTGCCAAGACTGGTAGGATTTCAAATATTGAGTCTTTACCACTTTCCTTGGAAATACTCTGAAACAGTCTGTGGGATAAAATCATCAGGTATATCAAGCATTCTGTGAGCTGTGAAAGAGGTTATATCAGTTTATTAATATCCTAGTTACTTGCACTGTTTCAGACACTTCTATAAAGTTAATTTCTGAATACTGTATCTGTAAGGGTTGAATCAGAGAACAGTAAGACTCTCTAGAAAAAGCCTATGGGAATTAAAAGGAAAATGCCCTTCACTCTGGAATCATGTGAATTTTCAGTCTTTCTGACTCTTTCACAGGATGAGGAACGTCAGTGGAAGATTCCTAGGATAAGATCCCTATCCATTGCAATAAAATGAAACTAGCTCCTTATGACTAGTTCTGGGGTACATTTTAAAGTCAGGGAATACTATTGTAGTATTATATTAAAGAATATAATATAATAGTTCTGGGTGAGGAACTGGCTGGATGACGGAGCCCAGAGAGTT